>NC_069504.1:732797858-733097858 GCF_027579735.1 Bombina bombina | reverse complement strand
TAAGATAGTAGGTCTGGCCGTAACGGAAGTGGCCAAGGCGGGCAACCGGACATCCGAACCAGATCCGCATACCAAAACATGTGTGGCCATGCTGGAGCCACCAGCAACACAAAAGACTGTTCCGTGATGATTTTGGAGATCACTCTTGGAAGGAGAACTAGAGGCGGGAAGATGTAAGCAGGATGATAACACCAAGGAAGTGTCAGCACATCCATTGCTTCCGCCTGAACATCCCTGGACAGGTATCTGGGAAGTTTCTTGATTAGATGAGAGGCCATGAGATCTATCTCTGGAAGACCCCACATCTGAACAATCTGAGAAAACACATCTGGATGGAGAGACCACTCCCCTGGATGTAAAGTCTGGCGGCTGAGATAATCCGCCTCCCAATTGTCTACACCTGGGATATGCACCGCAGAGATTAGACAGGAGCTAGATTCCGCCCAAGCAAGTATCCGAGATACTTCTTTCATAGCTTGGGGACTGTGAGTCCCACCCTGATGATTGACATAAGCCACAGTTGTGATATTGTCTGTCTGAAAACAAATTAACGGTTCTCTCTTTAGCAGAGGCCAGAACTTAAGAGCCCTGAGAATTGCACGGAGTTCTAAAATATTTATTGGTAATCTCGCCTCTTGAGATTTCCAAACCCCTTGTGCTGTCAGAGATCCCCAAACAGCTCCCCAACCTAAAAGACTTGCATCTGTTGAGATCACAGTCCAGGTTGGCCGAACAAAAGAAGCCCCTTGAACGAAACGATGGTGATCTATCCACCATGTCAGAGAGTGTCGTACATTGGGATTCAAGGATATTAATTGTGATATCTTTGTATAATCCCTGCACCATTGATTCAGCATGCAAAGCTGTAGAGGTCTCATGTGAAAACGAGCAAAGGGGATCGCCTTCCGATGCTGCAGTCATGAGACCTAAAACTTCCATGCACATAGCCACTGAAGAGAATGACTGAGACTGAAGGTGCCGGCATGCTGCGACCAATTTTAAACGTCTCTTGTCCGTTAGAGACAGAGTCATGGACACTGAATCTATCTGGAAGCCTAAAAAGGTGACCCTTGTCTGAGGAATCAAGAAACTTTTTGGTAAATTGATCCTCCAACCATGTTTCAGAAGAAACAACACTAGTTGATTTGTGTGAGATTCTGCAGTACGTAAAGACTGAGCTAGTACCAAGATATCGTCCAAATAAGGAAACACCGCAATACCCTGTTCTCCGATTACAGATAGTAGGGCACCCAGAACCTTTAAAAGATTCTTGGAGCTGTTGCTAGGCCAAATGGAAGAGCAACAAATTGGTAATGCTTGTCTAGAAAAGAGAATCTCAGAAACTGATAGTGTTCTGGATGAATCGGAATATGAAGGTATGCATCCTGCAAGTCTATTGTGGACATATAATGTCCTTGCTGAACAAAAGGCAGAATAGTCCTTATAGTCACCATCTTGAAAGTTGGTACTCTTACATAACTATTCAAAATTTTCAGATCCAGAACTGGTCTGAATAATTTTTCTCTCTTTGGTACAATGAATAGGTTTGAATAAAACCCCAAACCTTATTCCTGAGGAGGAACTGGTATGATTACCCCTGAAGACTCCAGGTCTGAAACACACTTCAGAAAAGCCTGAGCTTTTACTGGATTTACAGGGATACGTGAGAGAAAAAATCTTCTCACAGGAGGTCTTACTTTGAATCCTATTCAATACCCTTGAGAGACAATGCTCTGAATCCAATGATTTTGGACAGATTGTATCCAAAAATCCTTGAAAAACCTTAATCTGCCCCCTACCAGCTGAGCTGGAATGAGGGCCGCACCTTCATGCGGATTTAGGGGCTGACTTTGGTTTCCTAAATGGCTTGGATTTATTCCAATTTGAGGAAGGCTTCCAATTGGAAGCAGATTCCTTGGGAGGAGGATTGAGTTTTTGTTCCTTATTCTGACGAAAGGAACGAAAACGGTTAGAAGCCTTAGAGATTTACCCTTAGGTTTTTTATCCTGAGGCAGAAAAACTCCTTTTCCCCCAGTGATAGTTGAAATAATAGAATCCAACTGAGAACCAAATAAATTATTACCTTGGAAAGAAAGAGATAGTAATCTAGATTTAGATGTCATATCAGCATTCCAAGATTTAAGCCACAAAGCTCTTCTAGCTAATACAGCTAAAGACATGGATCTAACATCAATTTTGATAATATCAAAAATGGCATCACAAACAAAATGATTAGCATGTTGCAGTAAGCGAATAATGCTAGATATGTCAGAATCCAATTCTTGTTGCGCTAAATTCTCCAACCAGAAAGTTGATGCAGCCGCAACATCAGCCAAAGAAATAGCAGGTCTGAGAAGATGACCTGAATATAAATAGGCTTTCCTTAGATAAGATTCAAGCTTCCTATCTAAAGGATCCTTAAAGGAAGTACTATCTTCCATAGGAATAGTGGTACGTTTAGCAAGAGTAGAAATAGCCCCATCAACTTTGGGGATTTTTTCCCAAAACTCTATAGATTTTGCTGGTAAAGGATACAATTTTTTAAACCTTGAAGAAGGAATAAAAGAAGTACCTGGCTTATTCCATTCCCTAGAAATCATATCAGAAATAGCCTCAGGAATAGGAAAAACCCCTGGAGAAACCACAGGAGGTTTAAAAACAGCATTTAAACGTTTATTAGACTGAACGTCAATAGGACTGGTTACCTCAATATCCAAAGTAATTAACCAAAAACACAAACAGATGCAGACTCTGCACTTTGTAAGTAAACCACTGATTGCAAGCAAATGGTGTACAATAGCTGATACTGAGTAGATATCATGTAGCTAGTAACAGGTGCTCTAAAAACCGTAAACAGTGTAGCATGTAGTCAGTGGTAGTAATCACTTGTAACAAACTGAGGGTAGAATCATGCAGCGTGCGGGTGTGGTGATAAGTGAGATACAGGTAAACACAAATTTCAGCGTGTAAACTGAAACTAAGGTGAAGTCGGTTAATCTCACCACTCTTGCCGCTGTGTGATCTTTTGCTCAGGCCGCCCCATGAAAGGTAAGGATCCACTCCTCCGGCATCCAAACGAAAGAACTCTGATAAACAATGAAGGTTACCTTGTATTGGGACAAATTGCAGCCGCAGGGTATGTGCAGGTAAAAAATGATGTCTTTATTGTAAGATCAAAAACAGGGTGTCAAACAAACTCAGGGGTACATTGAAACAATGACAAACGTCCGACGCGTTTCCTGCCCGGAGGCACTTCGTTTCCAAAGTAATTAACACTTCTTTTAATAAAGAACGCATATACTCTATTTTAAATAAATAAGTAGATTTGTCAGTGTCAATGTCTGAGGAAAGATCTTCTGTCATCAGAAGAGGATAAATTCTTATGTTGTTGGTCATTTTTAATTTCATCAGCTAAATGAGAAGTTTTAAAAGACCTTTTACGTTTATTAGAAGGTGGAAATGCTGACAAAGCCTTCAGAACAGAATCAGAAACAAATTCTTTAAAATTTACAGGTATATCATGCACATTAGAAGTTGAAGGAACTGCAACTGGCAATGTACTATTACTGATGGAAACACTATCTGCATGTAAAAGCTTATCATGACAACTATTACAAATGACATTCGGTGAAATAATTTCTACAATTTTACAACAAATGCACTTAGCTTTGGTAGAACCGATGTCAGGCAGCAATGTTCCAGCAGAAACTTCTGAGACAGGATCAGATTGAGACATCTTGCACAATGTAAGAGAAAAAACAACATATAAAGCAAAATTATCTATTTCCTTATATGACAGTTTCAGGAATGGGAAAAAATGCAAAAGCATAGGCCTCTGATAGAGAAAAAAGCAAGAGGCAAACATCAATGGGGTATTGAAATAATGACGCTGCCGTCTGAAAGGTCTCGGCGTCACGTATAACGCCGGAAATGACGAAGTTGCGTCATAAACGTATTTTTTCGCGCCAAATATATTTTTGCGCCAAGAATGACGCAATAAAGTTTAGCATTTGACGCACCCGCGGGCCTAATACCCGCAATAGCAAGAAGTAGTCAATTGAAAAAAAGACTAAACCCCAGGTAAGAAATGAATTTCTTAAAATGTTTATATTCCCCAAATATGAAACTGACAGTCTGCAGTAGGAAATACATGAACCTGACTCATGGCAAATATAAGTACAATGCATATATTTAGAACTTTATATAAATGCATAAAGTGCCAAACCATAGCTGAGGTGTCTTAAGTAATAAAAAAACATACTTACCAAAAGACACCCATCCACATATAGCAGATAGCCAAACCAGTACTAAAACAGTTATTAGTAGAGGTAATGGTAAATTGAGAGTATATTGTCGATCTGAAAAGGGAGGTAGGAGATGAATCTCTAACACCGATAACAGAGAACCTATGAAATAGACCCCCGTTAGGTAAATCATCGTATTCAAATAAGTGATACTCCCATCACGTCCCTCTGACATTCGCTGTACTCTGAGAGGAATCGGGCTTCAACAATGCTGAGAAGCGCATATCAACGTAGAAATCTTAGCACAAACTTACTTCACCACCTCCATAGGAGGCAAAGTTTGTAAAACTGAATTGTGGGTGTGGTGAGGGGTGTATTTATAGGCATTTTGAGGTTTGGGAAACTTTGCCCCTCCTGGTAGGATTGTATATCCCATATGTCACTAGCTCATGGACTCTTGCCAATTACATGAAAGAAAACATTTGTTGTTTTTTTTAAGAAGAACTGTGTTGCATGTGATTTCCTTTTGATATGCCAGGACCCTTAATAAATACTTTGTAAGGTACACAGAAGATAACTTATTTTCTAAATGGCAATTCTATTACCCTAACCTTTCAGCACTGGGACGGATGGAACACAGAGACTCTATCCAGGAACTACACTGGGGTCATTGATAGGTCAGCCAGCCCTGTAAATTAGTGCTTTTATATGAAATGATGCTTCAGAAACATAAATAATGCAATATATATGTTGTTTGGTTTTAAAATACTCTTCACAACATCACTAAGAGATTGCCTTTATGTGTATATGGAATAGATTTACCTAATGGAAATTATAAGGTGTTCCATAATTTCAGGCAAAGACTCCGGTATTTTATTACCTGTTGTAAAAGAGAGGGGAGTGGATATTTCTGGCAAAAGAGAGCCCTCTGGAAAGAGGGTGGGTCATATCATGGAAACTTGTATAAGAAATTTTTGTTTTATCAATGAAGGTGTTCATTCTTACATGGGAGGCTGTATACCAACAGAGTGAGGGACCATATTTTCCTGCCAACCTCCCTGGCACAGATATCCAAAGCTAGTAAAGTATAAGGTTTTCAGTTATTTCTCCTTTTTATTTTAAAACTGTTTGCTTGTGTTTAATTCTATTTATTAACATATTTTTATTAATAATGCATTGTGCTAATTTTTCGCATAATAAATATGAAATTATGAAGTTTCTGCCTTTGTCTAATATTTGAACCACGTTACTGAAAGAGACTGGTAGTATTAGTACTGTGATTTTAGGTTAATTTTTGCTAAATTGTAATCTGGGAGTTAATGTGTAAGTTTGAGTTTTTCCTTAGGGTTTCCCCGTCAATAAATCATAAGTGGTGGCAGCTTATTTCGTTTGAGTGGCAGTAAAGGGCATTTAATCTAAGTCTAGTACAGACTAGAGAGTGTTGTTAACCCTTGCACCCACTGAACTAAGTCACAGGCTTGCCTGGACTGGCTAGACTGGGACAGGATTAGTGACAGTAGAAAGGGTCTGATAACCCTTTCTGTGCCAAACAAGTGACTGGCGCAGTGTTGGTTAACCTTGGTCGTCACAAACACATTTAAAGATGCAGCTCAAAAATTCAGTTTTTTTGAAGATGATCAATCATGGGACTTAACTCTGAATGAAGCTGCAAGGGAAATGATGCCTTGACTGCTTAGAGGGCTTTTTGCTCATATTTCTGCTTTAGCATCTCCACCAAATGCTAAAGAGCTTTTTGAAAAACTTTTTGAAGAAAAACTTTTTGAAGACTTTTCAAGACACACTGGTCACACACCAGAGTGTTAAAATTGTTTAAATTATGCACTTAGAGATATTCGGGATATCTTGATTGTTAAAGTGTAGGTAAACTTTGATGAATGACAGCCCATTTTTTTTAAATACTATTAAAAACAGGTTCACTTTCATTCAAAGTTTAGAAAGCAACCGTTTTGAATAAAAACTTACCTTTTTTTTTTCACCCAGAGATCCTCTCTTCACACATCATCAATGACTAATCCAGCTTCCTCCAATCACGGCATGGCCTCAGGCAATGACTACCCTGGGGGAAAGCCGTGATTGGAGGATGCTGGATTAGTCATTGATGATGTGTGAAGAGAGGATCTCCGTGTGGGGGGAGCTGCTATGGCTGTGCAAAGAAGAGAGGTAAGTTGTTAATCAAAACGGCTGCTTTGTAAACTTTGATGAATAAAAGTGCCCCTGTTTTTAATAGTATTTTTAAAAAGCGGGCTTTTATTCATCAAAGTTTACCTTCACTTTAATGGCAAAAAATGTCAGGATTTTGGTATACTAAATCCTCCAAACAATTTACCAGAAAATCCCAGAGACCTCTATGATGCTGCTTTTGAAAGATATACTGGAGTCCAAATGAAGGCATCTTTTAATGATATTCAAAAACAAAGTTTTGAAGAAATCATTGCTGCATCAGAAAATGACACTTTACCACAAAGGTGTTATTTCCTTGATGGTCCTGGTGGTAGTGCTAAAACCTACCTATACAAGACTTTGTTGAGGACATTTAGAGGAAACACTGAGGTAGCATTACCAGTTGCTTCAACAGGTATTGCGGCAAATTTACTTGAAGGTGGACGAACATACCACTAGCAGTTCAAGTTGCCAGTTCATTTGTTGGATACTTCAACCTATTCAATGAGGCAAACCTCTAATGATGCGCAAATGATTCATACAGCAAAGAATATTATTTGGGATGAATCTACCATGTCTTCCAGTGATGCACTCAGATGCGTCAACGAACTCCTTCAAAAGCTGGTGAATAACAACAAACCTTTTGGAGGAAAAACAATTCTGTTCGGAGGTGATTTCAGACAAACTCTTCCTGCTGTTGCACATGGAAATAGATCAGCTATAGTTGAAGCCAACATAAAAACAGAATTTATGTTTACCTGATAAATTACTTTCTCCAACGGTGTGTCCGGTCCACGGCGTCATCCTTACTTGTGGGATATCCTCTTCCCCAACAGGAAATGGCAAAGAGCCCAGCAAAGCTGGTCACATGATCCCTCCTAGGCTCCGCCTTCCCCAGTCATTCGACCGACGTAAAGGAGGAATATTTGCATAGGAGAAACCATATGATACCGTGGTGACTGTAGTTAAAGAAAATAAATTATCAGACCTGATTAAAAAACCAGGGCGGGCCGTGGACCGGACACACCGTTGGAGAAAGTAATTTATCAGGTAAACATAAATTCTGTTTTCTCCAACATAGGTGTGTCCGGTCCACTGCGTCATCCTTACTTGTGGGAACCAATACCAAAGCTTTAGGACACGGATGAAGGGAGGGAGCAAATCAGGTCACCTAGATGGAAGGCACCACGGCTTGCAAAACCTTTCTCCCAAAAATAGCCTCAGAAGAAGCAAAAGTATCAAACTTGTAAAATTTAGTAAAAGTGTGCAGTGAAGACCAAGTCGCTGCCTTACATATCTGATCAACAGAAGCCTCGTTCTTGAAGGCCCATGTGGAAGCCACAGCCCTAGTGGAATGAGCTGTGATTCTTTCAGGAGGCTGCCGTCCGGCAGTCTCATAAGCCAATCTGATGATGCTTTTAATCCAAAAAGAGAGAGAGGTAGAAGTTGCTTTTTGACCTCTCCTTTTACCAGAATAAACAACAAACAAGGAAGATGTTTGTCTAAAATCCTTTGTAGCATCTAAATAGAATTTTAGAGCACGAACAACATCCAAATTGTGCAACAAACGTTCCTTCTTTGAAACTGGATTCGGACACAAAGAAGGCACGACTATCTCCTGGTTAATGTTTTTGTTAGAAACAACTTTCGGAAGAAAACCAGGTTTAGTACGTAAAACCACCTTATCTGCATGGAACACCAGATAAGGAGGAGAACACTGCAGAGCAGATAATTCTGAAACTCTTCTAGCAGAAGAAATTGCAACCAAAAACAAAACTTTCCAAGATAATAACTTAATATCAACGGAATGTAAGGGTTCAAACGGAACCCCCTGAAGAACTGAAAGAACTAAATTGAGACTCCAAGGAGGAGTCAAAGGTTTGTAAACAGGCTTGATTCTAACCAGAGCCTGAACAAAGGCTTGAACATCTGGCACAGCTGCCAGCTTTTTGTGAAGTAACACAGACAAGGCAGAAATCTGTCCCTTCAAGGAACTAGCAGATAATCCTTTCTCCAAACCTTCTTGAAGAAAGGATAGAATCTTAGGAATTTTTACCTTGTCCCAAGGGAATCCTTTAGATTCACACCAACAGATATATTTTTTCCATATTTTGTGGTAAATTTTTCTAGTTACAGGCTTTCTGGCCTGAACAAGAGTATCAATGACAGAATCTGAGAACCCTCGCTTTGATAAGATCAAGCGTTCAATCTCCAAGCAGTCAGTTGGAGTGAGACCAGATTCGGATGTTCGAACGGACCTTGAACAAGGTGGTCTCGTCTCAAAGGTAGCTTCCATGGTGGAGCCGATGACATATTCACCAGGTCTGCATACCAAGTCCTGCGTGGCCACGCAGGAGCTATCAAGATCACCGATGCTCTCTCCTGATTGATCCTGGCTACCAGCCTGGGGATGAGAGGAAACGGCGGGAATACATAAGCTAGTTTGAAGGTCCAAGGTGCTACTAGTGCATCTACTAGAGTCGCCTTGGGATCCCTGGATCTGGACCCGTAGCAAGGAACCTTGAAGTTCTGACGAGAGGCCATCAGATCCATGTCTGGAATGCCCCACAATTGAGTAATTTGGGCAAAGATTTCCGGATGGAGTTCCCACTCCCCCGGATGAAATGTCTGACGACTCAGAAAATCCGCTTCCCAATTTTCCACTCCTGGGATGTGGATTGCAGACAAGTGGCAGGAGTGAGTCTCCGCCCATTGAATGATTTTGGTCACTTCTTCCATCGCCAGGGAACTCCTTGTTCCCCCCTGATGGTTGATGTACGCAACAGTCGTCATGTTGTCTGATTGAAACCGAATGAACTTGGCCTTTGCTAGCTGAGGCCAAGCCTTGAGAGCATTGAGTATCGCTCTCAGTTCCAGAATATTTATCGGTAGAAGAGATTCTTCCCGAGACCAAAGACCCTGAGCTTTCAGGGGTCCCCAGACCGCGCCCCAGCCCACCAGACTGGCGTCGGTCGTGACAATGACCCACTCTGGTCTGCGGAAGCTCATCCCCTGTGACAGGTTGTCCAGGGACCCAACGGAGTGAATCTCTGGTCCTCTGATTTACTTGTATCGTCGGAGACAAGTCTGTATAGTCCCCATTCCACTGACTGAGCATGCACAGTTGTAATGGTCTTAGATGAATGCGCGCAAAAGGAACTATGTCCATTGCCGCTACCATCAAACCTATTACTTCCATGCACTGCGCTATGGAAGGAAGAGGAACAGAATGAAGTATTTGACAAGAGTTTAGAAGTTTTGATTTTCTGGCCTCTGTCAGAAAAATCCTCATTTCTAAGGAGTCTATTATTGTTCCCAAGAAGGGAACCCTTGTTGACGGAGATAGAGAACTTTTTTCTACGTTCACTTTCCACCCGTGAGATCTGAGAAAGGCCAGGACAATGTCCGTGTGAGCCTTTGCTTGAGGAAGGGACGACGCTTGAATCAGAATGTCGTCCAAGTAAGGTACTACTGCAATGCCCCTTGGTCTTAGCACCGCTAGAAGGGACCCTAGTACCTTTGTGAAAATCCTTGGAGCAGTGGCTAATCCGAACGGAAGTGCCACAAACTGGTAATGCTTGTCCAGGAATGCGAACCTTAGGAACCGATGATGTTCCTTGTGGATAGGAATATGTAGATACGCATCCTTTAAATCCACCGTGGTCATGAATTGACCTTCCTGGATGGAAGGAAGAATTGTTCGAATGGTTTCCATTTTGAACGATGGAACCTTGAGAAACTTGTTTAGGATCTTGAGATCTAAGATTGGTCTGAATGTTCCCTCTTTTTTGGGAACTACGAACAGATTGGAGTAGAACCCCATCCCTTGTTCTCCTAATGGAACAGGATGAATCACTCCCATTTTTAACAGGTCTTCTACACAATGTAAGAATGCCTGTTTTTTTATGTGGTCTGAAGACAATTGAGACCTGTGGAACCTCCCCCTTGGGGGAAGCCCCTTGAATTCCAGAAGATAACCTTGGGAGACTATTTCTAGTGCCCAAGGATCCAGAACATCTCTTGCCCAAGCCTGAGCGAAGAGAGAGAGTCTGCCCCCCACCAGATCCGGTCCCGGATCGGGGGCCAACATCTCATGCTGTCTTGGTAGCAGTGGCAGGTTTCTTGGCCTGCTTTCCTTTGTTCCAGCCTTGCATTGGTCTCCAGGCTGGCTTGGCTTGAGAAGTATTACCCTCTTGCTTAGAGGACGTAGCACTTGGGGCTGGTCCGTTTCTGCGAAAGGGACGAAAATTAGGTTTATTTTTGGCCTTGAAAGACCTATCCTGAGGAAGGGCGTGGCCCTTGCCCCCAGTGATATCAGAGATAATCTCTTTCAAGTCAGGGCCAAACAGCGTTTTCCCCTTGAAAGGAATGTTAAGCAATTTGTTCTTGGAAGACGCATCCGCTGACCAAGATTTTAACCAAAGCGCTCTGCGCGCCACAATAGCAAAACCAGAATTTTTCGCCGCTAACCTAGCCAATTGCAAAGTGGCGTCTAGGGTGAAAGAATTAGCCAATTTGAGAGCACGAATTCTGTCCATAATCTCCTCATAAGAAGAAGAATTATTATTGAGCGCCTTTTCTAGCTCATCGAACCAGAAACACGCGGCTGTAGTGACAGGAACAATGCATGAAATTGGTTGTAGAAGGTAACCTTGCTGAACAAACATCTTTTTAAGCAAACCTTCTAATTTTTTTATCCATAGGATCTTTGAAAGCACAACTATCTTCTATGGGTATAGTGGTGCGTTTGTTTAGAGTAGAAACCGCCCCCTCGACCTTGGGGACTGTCTGCCATAAGTCCTTTCTGGGGTCGACCATAGGAAACAATTTTTTAAATATGGGGGGAGGGACGAAAGGTATACCGGGCCTTTCCCATTCTTTATTTACAATGTCCGCCACCCGCTTGGGTATAGGAAAAGCTTCGGGGGGCCCCGGGACCTCTAGGAACTTGTCCATTTTACATAGTTTCTCTGGAATGACCAAATTCTCACAATCATCCAGAGTGGATAACACCTCCTTAAGCAGAGCGCAGAGATGTTCCAATTTAAATTTAAATGTAATCACATCAGGTTCAGCTTGTTGAGAAATTTTCCCTGAATCTGAAATTTCTCCCTCAGACAAAACCTCCCTGGCCCCCTCAGACTGGTGTAGGGGCCCTTCAGAACCAATATCATCAGCGTCCTCATGCTCTTCAGTATTTTCTAAAACAGAGCAGTCGCGCTTTCGCTGATAAGTGGGCATTTTGGCTAAAATGTTTTTGATAGAATTATCCATTACAGCCGTTAATTGTTGCATAGTAAGGAGTATTGGCGCGCTAGATGTACTAGGGGCCTCCTGTGTGGGCAAGACTGGTGTAGACGAAGGAGGGGATGATGCAGTACCATGCTTACTCCCCTCACTTGAGGAATCATCTTGGGCATCATTTTCTCTAAATTTTGTGTCACATAAATCACATCTATTTAAATGAGAAGGCACCTTGGCTTCCCCACATTCAGAACACAGTCTATCTGGTAGTTCAGACATGTTAAACAGGCAAAAACTTGATAACAAAGTACAAAAAACGTTTTAAAATAAACCGTTACTGTCACTTTAAATTTTAAACTGAACACACTTTATTACTGCAATTGCGAAAAAGTATGAAGGAATTGTTCAAAATTCACCAAAATTTCACCACAGTGTCTTAAAGCCTTAAAAGTATTGCACACCAAATTTGGAAGCTTTAACCCTTAAAATAACGGAACCGGAGCCGTTTTTATATTTAACCCCTTTACAGTCCCTGGTATCTGCTTTGCTGAGACCCAACCAAGCCCAAAGGGGAATACGATACCAAATGACGCCTTCAGAAAGTCTTTTCTATGTATCAGAGCTCCTCACACATGCATCTGCATGTCATGCTTCTCAAAAACAAGTGCGCAATACAGGCGCGAAAATGAGACTCTGCCTATGATTAGGGAAAGCCCCTAGAGAATAAGGTGTCCAATACAGTGCCTGCCGGTTATTTTACAAAATTCCCAAGATTAAAATAATTCCTCAAGGCTATGGAGTATAAAATATGTTTATATATAAATCGATTTAGCCCAGAAAATGTCTACAGTCTTAAAAAGCCCTTGTGAAGCCCTTTTTTTTCTTTCTGTAATAAAAATGGCTTACCGGATCCCATAGGGAAAATGACAGCTTCCAGCATTACATCGTCTTGTTAGAATGTGTCATACCTCAAGCAGCAAAAGTCTGCTCACTGTTCCCCCAACTGAAGTTAATTCCTCTCAACAGTCCTGTGTGGAAACAGCCATCGATTTTAGTAACGGTTGCTAAAATCATTTTCCTCTTACAAACAGAAATCTTCATCTCTTTTCTGTTTCAGAGTAAATAGTACATACCAGCACTATTTTAAAATAACAAACTCTTGATTGAATAATAAAAACTACAGTTAAACACTAAAAAACTCTAAGCCATCTCCGTGGAGATGTTGCCTGTACAACGGCAAAGAGAATGACTGGGGAAGGCGGAGCCTAGGAGGGATCATGTGACCAGCTTTGCTGGGCTCTTTGCCATTTCCTGTTGGGGAAGAGGATATCCCACAAGTAAGGATGACGCCGTGGACCGGACACACCTATGTTGGAGAAATTCAATCCACTATGGCATAAGTTTAAGCTTTTGAAGCGGACAAATAATGTAAGATCTGTTGATCCTGAGTTAAGCTCTTGGCTTCACAAACGAGTATGGCTTTCATGAAGATATCTTTGAAATTCCATCTCAAATGACCTGCAAAGACTCCATTGTAAAGGAGATTTTTGGTGAACAGTTAAAAGATTCTGATGATTTTAAGTTTGCCAAAATGGCAATTTTATGTCCAAAAAATAGTGATGTTGACAAGATCAATGAAGAAGTTCTTAGTTTGTTAGAAGGTGAAACCTCTACTTATTTAAGCACTGATTCTATTGATGATGAATCACAGGAAGAGAGGGATAATTACCCAGTTTTTAAATGAATTGGCTCCTTCTGGAATGCCAGTTCATAAACTCAATCTTAAAATTGGTAGTATTATTATGCTTTTGCGTAACCTTAATACTAAGAGAGGTCTCTGTAATGGCACCAGAATGGTTGTGAATGCTTTGCGGCAAAATGTAATTATTGCTCAAGCATTAACATGTACTGCGGAAGGGCAAAATTTATTTATTCCTCGATTAGACTTAGCCCCAAGTAATACAGAACTTCCTTTTATATTATGAAGACAATTTCCAGTTAAATTAGCATTCACTATGACTATTAACAAGTCTCAAGGTCAAACTTTAGATAGAGTTGGCATCTATTTGCCTGAACCTGTTAAAGGAGACTTACCGGCATTTAAGAAGCTGAACATTAAATGCTTCATAACCAAAATGCCTCTAAGGTAGTCTCCAATAGTGCCTGCCCCCACTGAAGAATTAAAAAGCAAAGTGGCAAAAGTTCCCCGCCCTTATGTGAAGTCACCCCTTATAGACCACAAGTCATAGATGGAAAAAGGGAATCAAGGGACTCGCAGCTCTCAGTAGCTCCCGGTCTGACAGAAAATCCTCATCCTGACATGGACCTAGGAACTTCAGCTGCAGGGCAGGTACAATCTCCTAGGTCTGTCAGCCTCACCCGACCGCTGACAGGGACTTGAAGATAAAAGAAAAGCAGAGTAACCAACCCTGGTTTTCCTGGGTTAGTATAAATTGTAATAGCCACCATTACTTTTACTAAAGAGGATTACATGGACACAGCATTGCCCCAATCCTTGCTTGCAGGGAAAATACCCATTAAAGGATTAAACCTTGATTTTCTTCAGACACCATCTTCGCACACCACCTACGATGTACACAGGCAAAGAATAACTGGGGAATTGTGGGAAGTGAGGATACTTAAATCTTTGCTGGGATGTTCTTTGCCTCCTCCTGGTGGCCAGGAGTTGAATTCCCACTAGTAATTAGAATTAATTTGTAGACTCTCTATGCCAATGGAAAGAAAAACAGTTTAAAAATCAAACAAATGTGTACTGATGAAGATTTAGAGAGGAAGATAGCTGGAAATATCCTGTATTTTCTTGTCTGACTGGTTCTGTACAATAATGCTTTTTATAAAAAATAGATACAAATGTTTGTGTGAACAGTAATTTTCTACATCACAGACATCAAAACTTGATATGAAACTTGATAGCTATGTTCAAACATTAATTTGTTTCAAACAAAGGCAGTATATTTGATCCTTATAATGTATACCTGTTTGAGAAGATTGCAGGAAAGTGTGAAGATGTCAAACAGTGAAGAGTCTCTAAAAGATGAAGCAATTTTACGATGTTTGGTCAGAGGGTGTGTAGCATCTGCCTGAGAAACAAAAAAAGGTTAATAGTGTAATTTCACTATATACAAATCACATATATCCCACAATGCTCAAGTACAGTAGAACAAGCCTGGAAAAGGTTAATATTTTCTTTTAAAAATTAAAAAAACAAAATCTAGAGATGTACAATGTACCACAGTAGAAATAAGACCAACACAAAATACCTAATAAAAGAATGAAAGACAAGATTTATTAAAGGCATGTCACAAGTAACTGATTAATACATTAATAAAAATATGTTTTACATTTTCCGCTTTTGTATAATTGAAACATATCTATTGTACATCTGCAAGTCAAGACTAACTTATTCCCCTTATGATAAAACCACCAATATCAGGCTGTGCAAAGCCAATTTAGTAGACAAGATTGTGTTCCTAGGGGGCTCATTATCTGGAAGAGATGTTATGGGCTATTGCTCATTAAACACAGCCCTTAAAGGGATTGGAAAGTCAAAATTAAATGAGCATAATGCAGATAGAGAATGTAATTTTAACACACTTTTAAATTCACTTCTATTTTGAAATGTGCTTCTCATTTTTGGTATCCCTTGATGAAAAAGAATATGCACGTATCCTACATTAGGGGGAGCTAGCTGCCGATTGGTGCCTGCACACATTTGTCTCTTGTGATTGGATAATTAGATGTCTTCACCTAGCTGCAGTAGTGCAATGCTGTTCCTTCAGCAAAGGATAACAAGATAATAAAGCAAATTTGATCATTCTCAGGAACATGCTAATACAAAAGGGCTGTGCATGCAAAAATAGCAGACCACCTAATTTTATCTATATCTCTTTACATAAAGGCCGTATTTTATCTCTGTATATACACAATGGCCAATACTTAAAGAGATCAACTGAAAAGTAACATTTTATTTCCTCTCTTTCACATCCCACTGGGAACTTAATTGCTGCTGGCTTTCTTTTGTTTAAAATAGGTTTTCTGCAGTGCATATTAAAGTATACATATTTGCAATATAGATGGTAGTTTCAAAATTCAAAAGCAGCTATTTTAAATGTCAAAATTAAGGTAAAGGATCAATGTATAAACAATTTCATACACTCCAGAGTGTGAAACAGATAATTGGAAACACTTTCAAGTAGAGAAAAAAAATGACTGTACAATATCCCTTTAAATGAGCTGATGCACACTTTGAGAGAAAAACTTGCTTGCAAAGGGTTTTAGTTATCCCCTATGCAAGAAACATTATGTGCATTCTTAAGAGCATTCTGGCTGTAATTCTTCAGGAGACAAAGAATGTGATTAAAGGAACAGTGTACTGTAAAATTGATTTTCCCTTAATGCATTTCCAATGATCAGCTGCAAGGATGCAGGAAAAATTGCTTCTTTAGGATTACTTTTGTAAATTAAATAGCTGATTTTGTTGTTTGAATCCCCAATCCACCAAAATGGGTTGAGCTTGCAGGGAAATCAGATCTCTTTATTTTACACACACATACTTCTTTATATTATTTCTGTCTGTGTAACAAAGTCCAATTGCTTATCTCTCATACATCCCACTAGGAGTGTAATTTCTCTGCTGGCTAGGAATACACAACTTTTCTATAGCCTATACTTAAAGGGACACTGTACCCAATTTTTTTCTATTGTGATTCAGATAGAGCATGACATTTAAAGCAACTTTCTAATTTACTCCTATTATCAAATTTTCTTCATTCTCTTGGTATCTTTATTTGAAATGCAAGAATGTAAGGTTAGATGCCGGCCCATTTTTGGTGAACAACCTAGGTTGTCCTTGCTGATTGGTGGATACATTCATCCACCAATAAAAAAGTGCTGAGCTAAAAAAAAAGCTTAGATGCCTTCTTTTTCAAATAAAGATAGCAAGAGAACGAAGAAAAATTGATTATAGGAGTAAATTAGAAAGTTGCTTAGAATTGCATGCTCTATCTGAATCACGAAAGAAAAAATTTGGGTTCAGTGTCCCTTTAAGTATAGAAACTTTCATTACAGGTAGGGATACCACAGTAAAATCAGCTATTTCAATTGTTATAAAAGATAAATAAGCTATTTGTAAATAATGTAATACACTCCAGCAGGTAAAATAGATCATTGTGAACAAATTGAAGGGGAGAAAACTGTAGGGTAAACTGTCCCTTTAAATGTAGACATTGGCTTTATTAAGATGAAAACAAAAACAGCCTATGAAGGGGCAGGACATGCAGTTGTGAACCAGGTAGCTTTATCTATACTATAATTGCGCACGCATCCTCAATGGAATGTTGGCAGCGCAAGGACAACAGAATTCTTTCACCACCCTGCCATTTTCGGAATCCACCGGGATGCAGCAAAAGCAAACGGAGCATTACAAAAGCAACACCTAATCGCCCACATTAAAGTATTTTTTTTTTTTTTTTTAAACTAACCACCCCCATCAAGTATTAAAAAAAAAAAAAAAAAAAAACATCGCCCGCACGAAATAACAAAAAAAAATCCTACACAAAGTATTAACTCCTAAAACACAAAACCCCAAAATTGCAATAAACCTATTTACCCTATTAACCCCTAACCCCACACATCGCTATAAACCTATTTACCCTATTAACCCCTAAACCCCACATCGCTATAAACCTATTTACCCTATTAACCCCTAAACCACAAAATCCCTACATCGCAATAAACATATTTACCCTATTAACCCCTAAACCGCAAAACCCCTACATTGCAATAAACCTATTTACCCTATTGACCCCTAAATCCACACATCGCAATAAACCTATTTACCCTATTGACCCCTAAACCGCAATACCCCCACATCACAATCAACCTATTTACATTATTAACCCCTAAACCCCCACATCGCAATAAACCTATGCACCCTATTAACCCCTAAACCGCAAACCCCCCACATCGCAATAAACCTATTTACCCTATTAACCTCTAAACCGCAAAATCCCTACATCTCAATAAACCGATTTAACTTATTAATCCCTAAACCGCAAAATCCCTACATCGCAATAAACATATTTACCCTATTAACCCCTAAACCCCTACATCGCAATAAACCTATTTACCCTATTAACCCCTAAACCCCTACATCGCAATAAACCTATTTAACTTATTAACCCTTTAAACCGCCAAAACCCACAACGCAAATAACTATTTAAATAACTAAGTACAGTACACTAACCTAACCTAATACCCCCTAACAACCCCTAACTTAACACCCCATTAAATAAACCCAAATTACCTAAATTAATATATTCTAAAGTTACAAAAAATAAAAAAGGCTAACATTACAGAAAATAAAAAATCAAATTACCAAATTTAACCTAATCCCTATAAAAATAAAAAAAGACCCCCCCCCCAAAATAAAAACACCCCCTACTCTAAGAATAAACTACCAGTAGCCCTTAAAAGGGCTTTTTGCAGGTCATTGCCCCAAGATAATCAGCTCTTTTTCAAGAAAATACACAAAGCCCCCCCTAACAGTAAAAAAAACCCCACCCACCAAACCCCCCCAAATAAAATAACCTAATACTAAAAAAAACCTAAACTACCCATTTCCCTGAAAAGAGCATTTGTTTGGGCATTGCCCTTAAAATGGCATTTGGCTCTTTTTCTGCCCATCCCTAATCTAAATAAAACAAATACCTCCAAAAAAACCTTAAAAAATCCTAAGTCTAACCCCCAGGTTGGTACTCCCGGTTCCTAAAGTCCGGCAGAGAAGGTCCTGTTCCAGGCGGTGAAGTCTTCTTCCAAGCGCAACCTCTTCTTCTTCCAGGAACATCCTGCACAGAGCTGAAGACCGGCGACTCTGGAACTGAAGACTGGCAACCGCGAAGCCATGGAGCGTGTAGGAACTCCTTTGTACGATCGCCGCCGTACACTGAATAGTGAATTCAAGGTACACGATTAAAGATGGCGTCCCTTGAATTCCTATTGTCTGATTTGATTTTTCCAATTTAAATCAGCCAATAGGATGAAAGCTACTCAAATACTATTGGCTATTTAAATTAGCCAATAGCATGAGAGCAAGTGAAATTCTATTGGCTGATTTGAATAGCCAATAAAATTTCACTTGCTCTCATCCTATTGGCTAATTTAAACAGCCTTCAGTTCCAGAGTTGCCGGTCTTCAGCTCCGCTCCGCGCAGGATGTTCCTGGAAGAAGAAGATGTTTTGCTTGGAAGAAGACTTCACCGCCTGGAACAGGAGGACCTTCTCAGCTGGACTTTAGGAACCGTGAGTACCAACCTGGGGGTTAGATTTAGTATTTTTTTTAAGGGTTTTTGGGGGGGGGGATTTGTTTTATTTAGAATAGGGATGGGCAGAAAAAGAGCTAAATGTCATTTTAAGGGCAATGCCCAAGCAAATGCCCTTTTCAGGGAAATGGGTAGTTTAGGTTTTTTAGTGTTAGGTTATTTTATTTGGGGGTTTGGTGGGTGGGGGGTATTTACTGTTGGTGGGAGGGGCTTTGTGTATTTTCTTGAAAAAGAGCTGATTATCTTGGGGCAATGCCCTGCAAAAAGCCCTTTTAAGGGCTACTGGTAGTTTATTCTTAGTAGGGGGTGTTTTTATTTTGGGGGGTCTTTTATTTTTATAGGGATTAGGTTTAATTTTGTTAAATTTGGTAATTTGATTTTTTATTTTCTGTAATGTTAGCCTTTTTTATTTTTTGTAACTTTAGAATATATTAGTTTAGGTAATTTGGGTTTATTTAAGGGGGTGTTAGGTTAGTGTACTGTACTTAGTTATTTAAATAGTTACTTGCGTTGTGGGTTTTTGCGGTTTAAAGGGTTAATAAGTTAAATAGGTTTATTGCGATGTAGGGGTTTTGCGGTTTAGGGGTTAATAGGTTAAATAGGTTTATTGCAATGTAGGGGTTAATAGGTTAAATAGGTTTATTGCAATGTAGGGGTTAATAGGTTTATTGCGATGTAGGGGTTTTGTGGTTTAGGAGTAAATAGGTTTATTGCAATGTTGGGGTTTTGCGGTTTAGAGGTTAATAGGGTAAATAGGTTTATTGTGATGTTGGGGTTTTGCGGTTTAGGGGTTAATTTAAATAGGTTTATTGCAATGTAGAGGTTTTGCGGTTTAGGGGTTAATAGGGTAAATAGGTTTGTTGTGATGTTGGGGTTTTGCGGTTTAGGGGTTAATAGGGTAATTAGGTGTATTGCGATGTGGGGGTTTTGCGGTTTAGGGGTTAATAGGGTAAATAGGTTTATTGCGATGTTGGGGTTTTGCGGTTTAGGCGTTAATAGGGTAAATAGGTTTATTGCGATGTTGGGGTTTTGCGGTTTAGGCGTTAATAGGGTAAATAGGTTTATTGTGATGTTGGGGTTTTGCGGTTTAGGGGTTAATTTAAATAGGTTTATTGCAATGTAGAGGTTTTGAGGTTTAGGGGTTAATAGGGTAAATAGGTTTGTTGTGATGTTGGGGTTTTACGGTTTAGGGGTTAATAGGGAAATTAGGTGTATTGTGATGTGGGGGTTTTGCGGTTTAGGGGTTAATAGGGTAAATAGGTTTGTTGTGATGTAGGGGTTTTGCGGTTTAGGGGTTAATAGGGTAAATAGGTTTATTGTGATGTTGGGGTTTAGGGGTTAATTTAAATAGGTTTATTGCAATGTAGAGGTTTTGAGGTTTAGGGGTTAATAGGGTAAATAGGTTTATTGCGATGTTGGGGTTTTGCGGTTTAGGGGTTAATAGGGTAAATAGGTTTATTGCGATGTAGAGGTTTTGCTGTTTAGGGGTTAATATGGTAAATAGGTTTGTTGTGATGTAGGGGTTTTGCGGTTTAGGGGTTAATAGGGTAAATAGGTTTATTGCGATGTGGGGGTTTTGCGGTTTAGGGGTTAATAGGGTAATTAGGTGTATTGCGATGTGGGTGGATGACGGTTAAGGGGTTATTCAATTTAGCTTTACTTGCAATTTTTTGGGGATGGCGGAAATATAGGTAAAGAACTGTTAGGTTTATTATAGGGAGGCGGCTCAGTCTACACATTTATGCAGTCACAATGCATAGTGACTGTATAAATAATGTAGACACTGACATTTTTATTAATGCTTATTTTTTCTGTCAGTGTCTACATTATTGATACAGTCACTATGCATTGATACAGTATAAATTATGTGTGGGCGGAGTTACGGAAACGTGTTTCTACATCTGTAGTTTAAAAAAATAATTAGACTGCCCTCTGGGCAAGCTTATCGACTAGTATTTCAATAACACAAATACAAACGTTAACATTTTGTGCATTCCTGTAAAGACTGCAAGTGATACATTACAGCTAATGCTTCACTTCTATGTATGCTAAAAGGGACACTGAACCCAAATTTTTTCTTTAGTGATTCAGATAGAGCATGCAATTTTAAGCAACTTTCTAATTTACTCCTATTATCAATTTTTCTTCGTTCTCTTGCTATCTTTATTTGAAAAAGGCATCTAAGCTAAGGAGCCAGACAATTTTTGGTTCAGCACACTAGAAAGCACTTGTTTATTGGTGGGTGAATTTATCCACCAATCAGCAAGAACAACCCAGGTTGAGGTTCAGTGTCCCTTTAATTCATCATAAAATATATCTGAAAACACCTGGAAACGTATTTTAGTTAGAACAAAATGTACGGGTGAGAAACTTTGACATGCTTTATTTCTGAAAAAAACATCTCAATATAAAAGAAACAAACTTTTCTTTACTATGTTCCATGCTACACACAGACATGCAACCAAGTATAATGATCTCTGATTTAATCCCCTGCTCCACTAGGGGGCAGAAGGCATCTGCCTTCAAATGGTAAGGGAGCATTGATCGCGCTCCTTTACCATATGAAGCTAGATAGATTATCGCTATAGAGAGCGTCTCTGTCTGTAACAATCTTCCGTTGGTGCCAGTGGGAGCAATGAAATATTGAGATATGGAGGGAGGGGCGAGGTTCCCTACTCTACGGAAAAATGTTAGGCAGGGTGGAGGAAGTGATGGGTTTCTACACTACAGAAAAAAAAAAAGCATGATTAAGGGTCAGTGTGACTCGAAACGTTGCTGTCCTTCCATGACACCCCAATAAAGATTATCTACTTTTAAAGAAACAGTGCTGGCGCCACTTGTTATTTATCTTTGGGATATATATGTAAGAGGTGACACGGGACCTCTGGCGGACGTGCACTTTATTACACATTTATATACACATACACACACACACAGGTAGCCCTCAGTTTACACCGGGGTTAGGTTCCAGAAGGAATGGTTGTAAATCGAAACCGTTGTAAATTGAATCCCAGTTTATAATTTAAGTCAATGGGAAGTGAGGGAGTTAGGTTCGAGGCCCCCTCTCAAAATTGGCATAAGTAACACCTAATACATTATTTTTAAAGCATATATATATATATATATATATATATATATATATATATATATACACACACATATACATACACACACATACATATATCCTCATATGCGTACTGGGGACTAGTGGAGGGGAAAGAGCTGATGGGAGGGATCAGGGAGTGAGAGGTGTCAGGAAGGAGCATAATCACAACACAGCAGCAAAATTAACCTTACAAGCTAAAATGATTAACCCCTTAGCTGCCAGGAATTTCAGAAGTGCAGTGCGCAGCTGCAATTAGTGGCCTTCTAATTACCAAAAAACAATGACAAAGCCATGGATGTCTGCTGTTTCTGAACAAAGGGGAACCCAGAGAAGCTTTACAACTATTTGCATTTTTATTGCAGTAGTTGTGTGTAAATTTAAGTGAGAAACCCAAAGTTTTCAAAAAAGTTAACTTTTATTTTAAATTCCAAGTGACAGCATTCAATGTGCTGTAATGAGGTTTAGACATCAGGGACTCCAAGTATAAAAAGAAAAACTTTATTGTTGCACAAAGTTTAAAATCCAAAATAAGGGCACAGCACTTAACGTACACAGCTGACGTGTTTCACGCCCAAACGGAGTTTCCTCAGAGCTGATTTTTTTTTTTTTAAAGACAAATCTTTATTGAAAATCAAACAAATATAGGTTACAGACAACAACTATGGGTACAGTAAATACTCAACCAATCGGGTCTCGCTTGAATAATAAATTCAAATGTCTTACAGGCATTACAGAGTCTCTTCTCAGATGATGAGGGTCTATTAGTCAGACCCCTGTCGCTGTTAGTCCTTGAGATTGATTTGCCCACATTTTAACATTTTACATGTCTTAAATCTGAACAGTGGAATTTTAACTTTTTGAGGATGCACAGTCTGTTTGAGCGTGTATTTTTGGTGAGGGGAGAAAGAAGAGAGAGAGGGGGGGGGAGGACCAGGCAAAGGGGTAAGGAGGAGATCTAGGTCAGACATTGCGAGCAGTTTCGCGACATTGTATTGACTTTCAACTAATGGGATTTTCCTTACATGTCATGCGCATGAGTTTGTGTATGTCAGGTTTTCCTATTTTAAGATAGTGGTATCTTTCGAGCTGAAGCTGTTTCTCAGAGCTGATTTTTTACTAGACACACATGACTATTTAGCAGTTAGGAGTTGTTAACAGCCAATCAAATTGCTCGGCATATTTTTCAAATTTGTCAATAATTCATACAAATACTCTCTAATTGCTAATAAACAACAACAAAATTACAAAAAATATATATATACATACAATTCATACATAATAAAAGCATATATATGTTATACAGAAAAAAATAAAATTTAAAACTACAAAGTGGATTCATGACTCAGTTCATTCTAATGCCAAATAATATAATATAAAGTGCATCTCTCGTTAGCGATAGCATACGTAGTATAGATGAGCGTATCTGTGTAACCTCGGGTAAAGTTATCTTTCTAAACAATAGATCTAGTTGTTTCTTAATAACAAACATAACTCTATTACATGTATAAAAATATGAATGAAAGAGTCAAACATAATTTTTCGACCAACAACTACAATTATAATGCTTCCTCTCCACTGTGACCTGTCTTGGTTTAAAACTAAGTATCCTATATGTATTTGAACCCATTGTATGGTTATTTTATAACACTCTGGGCTTATCTTAAATTTGTTTTCGGTTTTATGTTTCACGGGTCTAATGGCACAGCTCTTTCTTTAGAACTACAGCACACCCTAATTATTTATCTACAAATGGTTGTGTGATGTATTTCATCACACAACTACACTGGCAAGGAAACTAAACCCAAGTATGTTTATTTAGAGCAGCAAATTTATCTCCACCTCTAAGGCCTAGGGAAACACATTCAATACCCTGGAAGCTGAACGCATTCAGTTGTGAACCATGTATAGCAAAAGGTTTTGCTACCAGTGTTTTTGGTATTTCAGTATGTATGGAGAGAGTGGTGTGTACTCAGTGGACACACCACGCCCTTAGGGGGCGCTTCCTCAGTTCCAATATAATAGGTGATATGGTAGTGCTTGTTATGTCTCAACAAAAAACCAGGCCTAAATCTAGAAATATGATAATAGCAACAATTATAAAACTATAAATGAAACCCTAAAAAATCTAAAATGTGGACATAAGTAAGTAACCACAATGCTGAAAATGATAATAGTAAAAAACTATATATATATATATAAGAATATATATATATATATATATATATATATATATATATATATATATATATATATATATATATATATTACTAAAATATAAACATAGATTGGAAAAAATAATAAAATCAATTCAAAACCAAATAATGATAATGTGAAAGTCTATGAGTCCAGGGTAATGACAATTTCCAGATGTTTGAGGCTGCACTCTGTCAAAGGATGGCTATCCTGTAGTATGGAATCTAAAAAAGAATAAAAAACAGAGGCGCCACCATGGCCTAATATCGCCGGTACAGGTAAAATGAGCAGCAATATGAGAATGTGAATGCTCACAAACATAAAGCACCCCACTGGTGCTAGTAGAGCAGACTGACACTTCTTGCACTTACAAGATGGTGGGCACCTGCAGGTGCAATCTCAGCAAACTGGAGCCAAAACGTCGCCCAGTAGATTTAAAACAGCAATCCTCAACAGGAACCAGGATCAATGATATAATTTATCACAGGAGGTGATAAAAACACACACAATAGCAAGTGTATAAAAGTATAAAAAGTCTTTATTAACACAGCGACGCGTTTCTCAGCCTGCTCAGGGCTGTTTCATCAGGCTATAACAAACATTATAAAACACTTGCTATTTAACAGGAATCTAAAAACAAATAGGCTATTGTGATTGGATAATCAATTAGCAGAAACACAATTGGCAAAAAACACACACCTAACTATAATCACCTTTGTGTGGTTGTTAAGGTAACCTTTGTAAACACATGTAGGTAAGATGATACTTAAACATGTTAAACCTCCTTACAAATACAATGTATAAATAGATGTATAAAACATACAATACAAAATAACTAAAAAACTACATTAAACATAACATTTTTGTCCAAAGTCTATCTCTATAGGACATATTAAAAATTAATATAAATCATAGAACCATTGCTATTATCTATATAAATAAACCCAAAGTGCATCTAAAGTAACTGCCTATACATTCTCTCAATTTGTATCTCCTTAGTTTCTCAGTATGCTGCGAGTCTGATACTCGTAATATTAATGTTGCCACTTGTTGAGACTAACTGATTGATCTCAAACGTTAGATAACACATTAGTGCTGACTTACGGTTTATTAGGGTAACGTATGATTGTCTTGAGCAGACTTTCCATAACTGTTTAGTTTGATATTTGTATTAGTACTATTACTTCAAAAGTAGAGCTGTAACTCCTTAGACAAGAAAATAATAGTACCATAACTGTTTTGTGAACAGATGTCTTAAATGCAGCTTTGGATATAGAAATCCAGAACAGACTGCAAATATTAAAAAACTGCAGATCTGTCAATTGTGATGGGGAAGTGAGCAAGAAACATCCTATCCGTGATAGAGTAACAATGAGCCTATCATGAGAAGTGTGTTAAAAGGCTGTCTAGAGAAGACCCAATAAGATCACTTGTATAAACAAGCCTTTGCTGCCTGTTACACTTGATTCATTGAATGGGTGTATAAAGTGTGGAAAGTCTGCTCAAGACAATCATACGTTACCCTAATAAACCGTAAGTCAGCACTAATGTGTTATCTAACGTTTGAGATCAATCAGTCTCAACAAGTGGCAACATTAATATTACAAGTATCAGACTCGCAGCATACTGAGAAACTAAGGAGATACAAATTGAGAGAATGTATAGGCAGTTACTTTAGATGCACTTTGGGTTTATTTATATAGATAATAGCAATGGTTCTATGATTTATATTAATTTTTAATATGTCCTATAGAGATAGACTTTGGACAAAAATGTTATGTTTAATGTAGTTTTTTAGTTATTTTTTAGTTATATTGTATGTTTTTATACATCTATTTATACATTGTATTTGTAAGGAGGTTTAACATGTTTAAATATCATCTTACCTACATGTGTTTACAAAGGTTACCTTAACAACCACACAAAGGTGATTATAGTTAGGTGTGGTTTTTTTGCCAATTGTGTTTCTGCTAATTGATTATCCAATCACAATAGCCTATTTGTTTTTAGATTCCTGTTAAATAGCAAGTGTTTTATAATGTTTGTTATAGCCTGATGAAACAGCCCTGAGCAGGCTGAGAAATGCGTCGCTGTGTTAATAAAGACTTTTTATACTTTTATACACTTGCTATTGTGTGTGTTTTTATCACCTCCTGTGATAAATTATATCGTTGATCCTGGTTCCTGTTGAGGATTGCTGTTTTAAGTCTACTGGGCGACGTTTTGGCTCCAGTTTGCTGAGATTGCACCTGCAGGTGCCCACCATCTTGTAAGTGCAAGCAATTGGTATTATTTTCCCCTTGTCTTGATGATATTGGGCCATGTCGTGTTGCTTTTTCCTTTATCCATAGGCACATATACATTGGAGTGTCAGAGGATTCCTGACTGTCTCTGCGCTTTGGATACAGTGTGCTGAACCACTGAGAAGTGTCAGTCTGCTCTACTAGCACCAGTGGGGTGCTTTATGTTTGTGAGTATTCACATTCTCATATTGCTGCTCATTTTACCTGTACCGGCGATATTAGGCCATGGTGGCGCCTCTGTTTTTTATTCTTTTTTGGTATTTCAGCTTCCAGGGATAGAAGGTGCTCCCTGATCCTGTCCTTTAAAAATCTAGAGGTTAACCCTACGTATTGCATTTTGCAAATATTGCAAGTAATTAGATACACAACAAAGGTGGAATTGCAGTTTATACGATTTTGTATCTTATACTCTTTCTTAGTTTGTGTGGATACAAAAGTATCCCCAGTTTTTAAATAGTTACAGTTTTTACAAGGTTTACTCCCACATCTATTAAACCCTTGCTTGACTGAAAGCCAAGTTCTTGTTGTTATTTTCCCTTTGGTTCATTTTTCCCCCAAAAAAATTCTGACAATGTCTCCTATGGTTTTTGATTTTCGGGAGACAAAGTTACACCTTTTGGAAACATCCTTAAGATCTATATCGCGTTCTAAAATAGTTAACCTTTTCTGGATAATACTACGTATTTCTCCAAATTGTCTACTGAAAGTTGTAACAAAGTTAATGCTTCCTTTCCTAAATCCTTTATTTTTGTTTTTAACCTCTTTTAATAAAGATTCTCTATCCATACCAGAAACCTTCGTTGATAAGTCCTTCAAAGTTGTTAAATCATAACCCCTATCACAAAGCCTCTCAGTTAAGGAGTTTGCATGTTGCCAGTATTTCTTTATTGTAGTACAGTTTCGTCCCAGCCTTATTTATTGTCCTTTTGGTATTCTTTTTTTTAAGTGATAAGGATGAGACGAGTCTGCTCTAAGAATCGTGTTTCCTGAAATATCCTTCCTATAAACCTCTGAGACAACCAAATCATCTTCATGGCTCAGTCTGACATCTAAATATGGAATACATTCCTTTGAGGAACTGAACGTGAATTTCAAATTTCCCTCATTATTATTTAGATGTCGTTCAAAGACCCCAAGATTTTCAGTGTCACCCTTCCAAAATAGGAGCATATCATCGCTATACCTTGTATAAAATTTAATATTCTTTCTATACATGTTATCAGATCCAAAGATAGCTCCTTCCTCAAAATCTGCCAAATAAAGGTTGGTATACGATGGGGCAAATTTTTCCCCCATCGCTGTGCCCCTTTTCTGAACAACAAATTCAGCATTAAACACAAACTAACTGTGATTAAGCAAAAAAGTGATAGCTTCAATAATAAATCCAATCAGATCTTCTGCATAGTTGGAACATTTACAAAAGCATTCTATTCACAGCTGCAATCCCCAATTCATGCGGTATGCATGAATATAGGGATACAACATCTATGTCACAAATGATGTTTTAATATCCCACTCCTGCCCTCTTAATGATGTCAATAGGCGTTACGTGTATCTCAAGAAACCAGGGAGTGACTGGACCACCGGCTGTTATTGTGCGTCCACCCATTCACCCAATCTCTCTCCAAGGGACTCAATGGCAGAGATAATAGGGCGTCCTGGAAGATTAACTAAACACTTATGTACTTTAGGTAAATATTTAAATACTGGTACTCTTGGATATTTAACAAATATGTATTCACTCATTTTATTTGTTAAAACTGAACGCTCAAAAGCATTATCCAGTATATGCTTTAATTTACCCAAAAACTTATTTGTAGGATTGAATGTCAATTTTATATATGTATCACTATCTCCTATTTGTCTATAGGCTTCATCTAAATACTGTTGTTTATTTAGGATGACTATAGACCCACCATTATCTGAATCAAGGATCACCAAATCCGGATTTTTCTTTTTTCTTTTAAGGGCATCTATCTCTCTCTTTTTTTAAAGTTACCGCTGTATTTATATTTCTTGGATACACTATTTGACAAATTCACCAGATCTTGCTCAATAATAGAGTGAAATATCTCTATATCATCATTGCATGCTTGTACAGGATAGAAATTACTCATTTTAATTTCATTTAATGGTTGCTGTCCAGTTTTATTATCACTAATATCACCCTGTTGTAAATCACACAGAGACTATATCACAAAGCTCTTCAAAATTTAGCCTTACATCGGAACCTAAAATAATTTTTCAGATACATAATTTTCAATTCATGTATTTTCCTCACTATTATCTTTAAAATGCTTCTTTAATGTGATCTTCCTAACAAACTTACTCAAATCCAGGATAGTATTAAATAAATCAAAGTCCCGTGAAGGAGCAAAACCCAGACCTTTGAAAAGCATAGATTTTTCAAAGCCACTTAAAGCTATAGAAGTTAAGTTAATCATTTTTAATTCCTTTGTTTCTTGTAATTGTACGTCTTGGAGTTCTGTCAACTCGGGTAGCGTGGTGCCTTCATCCCTCGCACCTCTCCTTTTTGCTCCTCTGTCAGCTACCCGTTTTTTGTTCTTGCTCCCATTTCTTGAATGGATCTTTCTGGGAGAATATTTTTTGGTGTAGATGTGGATATGGGAATATCTTGTTCATTTGTATTGGATTCATTTCTGGAAGTTGAACTCTCAAAGCTTGAGAAAGTAACTTTTCTGGAACTATTGGCTTTGTTCTCACTATTTTTAGATTAATTTTTGTTATTTTTTCCACTCTTGTTCTTACTCTTTTTAGCTTTTCCAGTTGTTAACTGTTTCGCTGTGTTCCAATTATATACCACGTTAAGCTCATAGTCCTTGTTATCTCTTTCATACTTCTTATATTTATTATCAGATAGTTCATTGTTCAATTCTTCCAGAGTATCATTAAGTTGTTTCAGATACGGTTCAAAGTTGGTTTCCCCTTTAAAAACCTCCATATCCCTAGTCAACTGCTCAATTTCACTAAGTAAACCCTCTCTTTGTTCCTTCTTAAACTTTATAAATTTTTCCATCAAAAATATAGAGCAGTCACTCAATGCCTCATTCCATCCAACCATAAACTGTGGGAATTCTCTATGAAAAGCAGGATATTTTTTTATTCTCAATCCCCTTGGTATCTTTTTTTTCTTTAACGTACAATTCCAGGAATTCAATATCCCACCAAAGTTTTAGTTCCTTGACACTCAACTTTTCTTTATTGGCAAAAAGAGTATTCAAATCCACTTTTATATTAATGTCCACTATAGTACTTGCTGTGGCTGTGCCCTTAAATAGTTGTGCAAATCTTTCTTTCCTGACGTCATCGTTACACCCGGCCATGATAAATAATATTGATCGGCTGGATACCTGAACTGTATATTTAACTCCACTTCGGAGATTGAGGACAAAAGTACGTCCAATATTAGCAATTCTTTAACAACACCCTCTGTACTTTCTCCTGTATAATCAAGTAACCCCTTATATAGTAACTATGTATCCAACATGAAATCACAGTTGTAGAGGAAAAATAAACGACTTACCGCCCTTCTCAAGATCTAATTTTGCTGTACAAATATTAACTTCATCTTGTTAATGATCTGGTAACTTTTTTTTTTTATACGATTGTATTTGGAGGCCAGGGTTTTTCAAACCTGTTCTCAGGCTTCCCTTACAGGACAGATTTTCAGGTTTACCTTGGGTGAGAGCAGGTTAGTATCCAGGTTTACTAATCAGTTGGTTATGTCACCTGCGCTCCAGTTCAGATATCCTGAAAATATGACCTGTTAGGGAGGCCTGAGTACAGGTTTAAAACCACCTAGCCTAGATTAATATCTTGGGATGTCTACTTTGAAAATACATATAGTGTTCATAGGTGAATTAAAAAAAAAAAAAAGAAAAAAGGCTCTATTTCTGTTTAAACAGAGAGATAGCAAAAATGCTAAACTATTTTCCGGTACTTTGGGCATAAATAAACTCAAATAAAAAAATGTGCGTGGGAAGAATTAAAGGGACATGAAACCCCAAAATTTTCTCTTTCATGATTAAGGTAGAACATACAATATTAAACAACTTTCCCGTTTACTTCTATTATCAAATTTGCTTTATTCTCTTGGTATCATTTATTGAAGGAGCAGCAATGTACTACTGGTTTCTAACTAAACAAATGGGTGAGCCAATGACAATAGGTATATATATATATATACAGCCACCAATCAGCAGCTAGAACCTAGGTTATTTGCTGCTCCTGAGCTTACCTAGATAAACCTTTCAGCAAATGATAACAAGAGAAGCAAGCAAATTAAATAATAGAAGTAAATTGGAAAGTTGTTTAAAATTGTATGCTCTGTCTTAATCATTAGTTTTTTTGGGGGGGGTTTATGTCCCTTTAAGTCAGTTTTAAGTCAGAAACGTATTGCTACTGTGTAATCCGCATTCCATGTGGGACCTCACTAAGGAAGAGTCAGGAACATCTGCTGGTTTAAATGAACAGCATGATCAGTCCCTTGTGACTGTGCGTATTCTGGGGGGGGGCAGCCGCTGCAGTGGGTTACACTGCAACTTTGGGGTGTGAAATTATACCTTTACAAAAAATGTGTGCAAAGAAGAAGATTAAAAGAATGTATGGAGGTAAATAAATATAATTCAGACTATTTACTGCTTTCTTTAATAATCTGAATGCTACTTTTACTCTGGCTGTGTGTCTTTTGTTTCCATGCAGGTTTTTGAAAATCCTTGCAAAAACCTACTTTGAAAGCCTGTCATATACATTTTATTTGTTTTTTTTGCATTTCCATACTTGGAAACACAAACATAATGTATATAAAAAAATAAAGTCAATAATTCAGCAGTTTCATGTATTAATTGGAACAGGTTTTAAGTAGTTAAAAATAAAAAAAAATCATCTGAGCTGCTGTACAGTATTTTTTCATTTGAATAAGGACCCTAGAGTATTGTGTTTTCAATTGCTCAAAACTGTACACCTATCCACCCATATTGCAAGCTCATTTGAGAAGGGTCTCACTTGGTACTCATAGCCTATTGAGAAAATGTATGTTTTATTATGGTCATGTAACTAACTGACAACATTTTACCATGCAATAGAGAAAGCTATCACACCATACAAACAACATATAATACTTCAGTCCCAGCACTCACCTGATTGATTTCATTAGTTAAATGAGATAATATGCTGACTCCGATTACACAATATTCTACACTGTCCTGTAAGAAAAAATGATGATGAAATTAGCTGAATTGTGCTCAATATTTTTTCCCTTTTTTAAAGTAGTGGTATGTGTGTGTGAATTGAACACTAAAAAGGTTTAATACTAAATAGTATATTTCAAGGCTAATGAAATGGTGAGTAATAAAATTTACAGAGGATGCTTCGAATGGGCAGATATGCAGAGGGTAAAAGCTATGCTATGTGGGCACAGAATAAACAGTTAATGTGAAGATGTCTTGTCAAATCTCTAACCTGCAAGAAGCGCGTCACATCCACAATAACGCTTCTGAACACGTAGTCCTCTTTCTGACAGTCGAACCAACCCAACTTGGTGATACGAGCATACAGCTGTATTAACGCCTGAGTCACAAAAGAGGCCAGCTTGGGCCGTGTTGCTAGGTATGTCAGTACATAGTTCCCTGCAAAGAAACAGATTTAAAGAAACACGGTATTCAAAGAAGCTAGTCTGGGCTCTCTCCCATCCCAACTGGGATGTTAATTTCTACTGCGGCCTCTTGCATAAAGGGCCATTATAATTTTAAAATGTCATGTTCTAATCCTTTAGAGCATGCAATTTTAACACTATCAACAATGCAATGGGGTTATATACACAGTAGAAATATTGCTCGGGACTTGTGGCGCAATGCTGGTCCTGAGTGGAAAATGACGCTGACCCAATCAGCAGCACTAGTTGCACATCTGAGTCGTGCAACTAGGGCTGCTGATTGGATCTGCGCCAAGTTCCGATCCGGACCAGCAGTGCACCACAAGTCCAGAGTGATATTTTTAATGTGTGTTTAACCCCATTGCAGAGGATAAAAACACAGTGCAATCCTAAAATTATATGTTCTAACGCAGACACCCTCAAACTTGGCCCTCCAGAGGTTTCGGAACTACATTTCCCATGATGCTCAGCCAGCATATCAGCTGGCTTAGCATCATGGGAAATGTAGTTCCAAAACCTCTGGAGGGCCAAGTTTGAGGATGTCTATTCTAACGGATTAGAGCATGTAATTTTTTTTTTTTTACAATGGCCCAATAGATTTTCTATATCCAGTACTGCTAAACAACTTGTAAAAAGTGTAATAAATTTCAACAGGTAAAATGGATCACTGGGAAAGAGTTAAAAAGGAAACCATTTTACAGTACAATGTCCCTTTAATATGGGAAGTATATATTAAATTTGATCTGAGATGTCTCAACTTTGCTGTTCCATCAAACAGGAAACGCACAAATATTAATTTGCTACTTTCTGGTGACAACTGCCTTCAATTTGCAAGATTTTATATAAGATTTTGAAGGCTTTATATCCCCCCAGATCACATATTTAGTTATCTATGTAATGTAACTTAGAAGTTACGCATTACATTTAACACATCCCTTCATCACAGTGTAGATTGCTTTTTTCTTTTTTCAAATTACAAGTACTTTTACCCAAATCAGGAATTCCAGAATCACGCAAAAATCCAGACTTTTTTCATCAGCAGAGTTATCCACAGAACATTTTGCCAGCTGGGAGCTGTGTAATACTTTCTATTATTATAACATTTTCTACTATCCAGAGAACAAATTAATTGCATAACAAAAAAAAAATTCTTGCATTTGCAAAGTGTTCTCAGGCAGGGCGTTTTTGCAATCTGACCTTTCTGAGAGAACTTATCACATGTTTCTTCAGTCTCTTTAAAGGAATTTCTGACGTCACCCTATCTAGTAACATAGGGGACATCTAGGCTCTAACGGTCTGCTAACCTCCCATTGGCTGGGGAAGGTTTACACATATATGTGGGGGGGAGGGGGGTTGGTCTCCGTGGAGTGCACTTGGTGGGAAATGCAGTGCATATGCGGCAGTGCTAGTATAGTGCTGTTATTGTACTGTTCTTATGTGACTGACTGATTCTCTTAGTCAGCAAGGGCCTCAGCTCCTACAAGCTTACTTGTTAGCTACGGCGTGCTGCCTGTGGTTTGATACCCCCTCCCCATCGGCTGGTGACATCACCTATGCAGCAAATCCAAAAAGTGGAAAACAGCACACCTGAATCTTTCTCTTGTGGGGCACGGAGCAACAGACTTGCCAAGTCCTCAGCACAATCACAAACTTCAAAAAACTCCAGCCACCATATTGGTTAAAAGACCTTTATTTTCTTATCCTGGGTCCATACATACAACGTTTCAAGCCAATGTGGCTCTTAGTCATGTCATGACATCACCTATGCTACAGGCTATGCAGCAGCTGAGCACAGCCTCCGCATGGCTGTGGAAAGTAGAGAACATGCTAGTAATCGCCGGGTCATCAGAGAAAAGGGTGAGAAAGTAGTGACAAGTCATTGCTAATAATCTGGTGTTGAACCGTTTTGACTGAACTTCAGTCATAACGATTAAACACCAGATTAGTAGCAGTGACTCGTCCTTCCTTATACACACAGATTGCAGCGCTTGGGGTGTCTGCGTAGTAGTTGTGAGGATTAAGGTTTTCTACTCAAGGATTGAGAGCAATATACAAGCCTTGGGTATGAAACTTTGTTTTCACATTTTTATAAAGTTTCCTCTTTCTGATGAATGTTGATGTTTATTTGATGCTATAAAAAAATTGTTACTTGATAATATGAATATTTACTAAAGGACCAGTAAATACAGTAGCTTTGCATAATCGACAAATGCATGATAACAAGATAGCACTTAGTATAAACTTCAAATGAGTAGTAGAATTTTTTCTGACAATTTTCAAAGTTATGTCTATTTCCAATCCTCCTGTATCATGTGACAGCCACAGCCAATCACAGATGCATATTGTATATTCTGTGAATTCTTGCACATGCTCAGTATGAGCTGGTGACTCAAAAAGTGTAACTATAAAAACACTGTGCACATTTTGTTATTGGAAGTAAATTGAAAGGTTGTTTAATATTGCTGCTCTATCAGAATCATGAAAGTGTAATTTTGACTTGAGTGTCCCTTTAAGTAAATATCCATATAAATCAGTAGCAATTTTATTTTCCGGGTAGAAAACCTGGGCAAGCCAGATTCAGTAGTGGCTGCAGACTAATAGTCTAGACCAAAAACGGATAGGAACTTCAGGAAGCGTTAACATAGAAACTAAGAATTTCCATGTTTGGGAAGATCAGTATGTAGAAAGGTCTGATTATCTCAGAAAGCCGTATGCATGTTTGTGAAGAGAATTTTATCCTTGGCTTATTTTTTAAGCTTATTCTACATATATTAAATAAAACTGCTTGGCACCTAAGATAACATGTAGCTGGATTCAAATATACACGAACATACTTAAGGAATTGTATTTATTTTAATATACAAATAAATAAGGCATCAATATTGCTTACTCTAGATTGTTTAATAAAATGTGCTTAGAAGGGATTTATGAATGAATACATAAACTTGGGAAACACTGCCCTCTAGTGTTATATTATGAAATGTAAGCATTCGTTTTTTTTACAAGGCTTTAAAAGTAGTGAATTCACTTATACAACCCTTTCACGACAGGGTCAATTTGTCTACATCGGAACAACGTTCCTATGACGCTAGGCACGCCCTCCAGACCGCGATCACATCCAGGAATCGCTGTTGGCTTCAGGACAGCCAAACAGCTAGGACGTTCTATTCCGTCCTAACGGCGCTAAAGCCCAGCGCGGTTAGGATGGAATAGAACGCATAACGGCATTAAAAGGTTAACACCACCTACACTTGTAACATTTATAAATCCAGCAGCTTCTAAGAGAGTTTATTGTGGAATCTTCGGACACTCCAAATTGCTAGATAAAAACCCAGATTACCATATGTCTGGGGGGAAAAACACATTCTTAATATGTTAACAACACTTCCCAGTAAAGTAACTTTAGTAAAGGAGCAGAAAGATTTTATTTCCTAGGTCCAAGAGCAATAAAAATGTAGTATCCATAGGAAATTCAGAAATAACCTTCTTGCATAACATTAATAGGAACAGGAATGGTAGTGACTGTGTAGCAATAGATACTGACTGAGCTATGTTCACAGTAATAATAAAGCTGGTGGTATCAGTTATAATCTGTGCTTTGCCCTCATTAAATTATCTTACGGTTTTCATTTAGACACCAACAACCAGCCATTAGTACAAATTGGTATAGAAAGCAGACACCTACAAACAGAGCTTGGTTTTTATCCCTGTATGTACTGGATCTATGTACTATTCCAGTATACACAGCTTTCACTCTCCAATTCCTGAAATTAATAAACCACATAGTGGTGAACTGTGGTGATGGTGGGCCTTGGGGGTGCTTAGATCATGTTGCACATGCTGAACTTAAGAATCCAGCTTAGCCAAGAGGCATTTTTTAAACTAGCCTCTTAAAATGGTATCTAAAAGTTGGTATTTTAAAATAAGACTATATTTATATATATATAAAAACAAATTTGTAGTGATATGGGAGGAGCCATATGTGGAAAGGGCTTTATTTCAAGGGGTGGGGTGTAGTGCTCCACCATCTCCAAAATTCACCAGCCGCCACTCATAGGAAAAATAGCTAGTGTGATTAAGTGCATGCATTTGACTTTGCTTCTGTTTACAGACAACACTCCAGTGGAATTGTGCTTTATTTAACCCTTAGACGCCGTTAGGATGTTCCATGCCGTCCTAACAGTGCTGGGCTTTAACACAGTTAGGATGGTATGGAGCGTCCTACCTTTTCTGGCATCCTGCACCCTCCTCCTTTAAGTCAATGGTAAATACAACAGGGGTCGTGTCTACCATTGTAGGCAGACCCCCAAGATCTAATCCAGGCCTTGAAATCACGTGATCGCATCAACGACTGCATGATTTGTTTTTCAAGCAAGTGGATGATAAAGACTTGCCCCCAACATAAAGGGGTTAAATATTTTTCAGGTCTTTGATTAAGTTTTTGTGTTCTAAAATGCAAATGCTAGTCTGTATTTATAATACAACAACTGTATCCTGATTAAAATACTGAACTATCTTTCTGATGGTACTATGTATACAAAAGTATTAATACAAATGATATAAAACTACCTTTACGTTCCATGTATAAACTGTATTATGACAGGTAAATGTTCCATAACTGACATAAGATATTGTTGTTTACACTTGGTCCCATAGCCACACCAAGATTTAGTACCTGTAATTATTTTTTATAACATGAGTAATAAAAAGTACTTCATTATATTTGGCCATATTTTAATGTGTAACTTAACCTAAACCGTCCATCTTGGTTGGATTGTCAACTAAGATCCTTTGTATTTTTTCTGAAAGTTTAGTTCACAGCAGTGCATTTCATATATAATTAGAATCATAATACTGCCAAAGTGCTTCTGATTATCACTGCCACATAGATAACTCTTAAAGAGCTACATATAAGGCTGTAGGCAGCACGCATGCGCATATGCTTCCTACACACTCTCTAAATCAGTGTCACCTGACACAATCAGCACTCACAGCATAGTAGGAATCAAACGTGTGCACAGCCACGGGTTGTGTTTATTTAATTAAACAGTGCTTACTTTTAACAAAATCATTTCTTCCTCAATATACCCCATGGCAACAAGAACCAAGTTCTTGCTATAATTAATTCTGATTCCAGTAGTAGGGCAGGCAATCCATGGCTGCATTAAATATGCACTTATTTAAAGGAACAGTAAACACCTTGTAATTACAAGAAATTGCTGTTGTACTGCTATAAAATAACATATCAGCCAAGTATTAAATGTTTTTAAAACAAATTAAGTTTACTGCATTTATTTATCAGTAACCAAACTCCATTTGTCATATTTGGAGGAGCCAATCTGGACTTTAGTCTGCAGACAACAAAGCTAGCCCTAGCTATAATGTTAGTATAGAGCCTAGTTTCTCAACCTGCGGTACGTGTTCCCCTGGGGGTACTTAGGGCATTGGCAAGGGGTACTCCAAGGATCACCCTTCATCTTTTTTTTCCCTGGTGTAGCTATTGTAAACATGACATATCAAAGGAGGCTGTGTTTCTTATATCTACCGTTGAGCACTTCTAACAGGGTAGAGTGTGAGTATTTTCCTGCCTAGGTTGAACCACTGATTCACCTTAAATTGATAAAACTTTAGATTCTGGCTTGTTAGTGACATATGAGGGCTGGAGTTGAGCTTCACTGATATGAAGAGAGAAAGTATATTATTGTGACCACGTGCCAGATTAACGTGCCACTATTAAACAGGTCAAGTGCATCATACTGAAATGTGCCACAGTAAAACGAGACAGATAAACTGTGAATTAAATAGATATTAAAAATAAAAAAGTGGGTAACAAATATTTTTCTCATGTACAAGAATTTATTTTCTTCTTTTTTAATGTAAGAAGCACATTAAATCGGATATACAGTAACTATTAATGTCAATGGACTATATAACTGTATTTTATGTGTTTATTATTCTCTGCTGTAATACTGCCAAATGTTATGTTCCGGGAAAACATAAAACAAATATCAGATTCCTATATATTTACTTCATTAGCATATCTGATACAAGCTTGTGAAATCTAATGATACACTTGATTTCAATTTTTGCTTATGTAAAAGATCAATAATATTTGTGCTACAGTTGGTGTACATAGAAATCAAATGACTGCCCACAAGGGTACTTGCTACAAAAAGGTTGAGAAACACTAGTATAGAGTACGTTGTTTTGCAGTTGTCATCTGATAAAACCAATTAGGGATAGATATGAAGCAGAGTTAGCCTTGATAAGTCAGTAGGGTGCAGTTTAAAAGGGACACTGAACCCAACATTTTTATTTCATGATTCAGGTAGAGCATGCAATTTTAATCAACTTTCTAATTTACTTCTATTATCAATTTTTCTTCATTCTCTTGCTATCTTTATTTTAAAAAGAAAGAAAGTTTAGAAGCCGGACCATTTTTGGTTCACAACCTGGGTTGTCCTTGCTGATTGGACAGCACCAATAAACATGTGCTGTCCAGTGTCTAAACCTGCTATCTTGCTATCTTTTTCAAATAAAGATAGCAAGAGAACGAAGAAAATTTGATAATAGGAGTAAATTAGAAAGTTGCTTAAAATTGCATGCTCTATCTGAATCATAAAATAAAAAAATTGGGTTTTATTGCCCTTTAAGTTCTGGGAATTGGAAATTACTACATTTTTAGGGCTAAATTACTTGAAAAGGGGGCAAAATAAATAATGAAAGTATATTGGAAATATGTCTCATTATACATAATTAAAACATTTTATATAACAATCTCAAGGTGTTTAATGTCCCTTTAAAACCAACAAAAACAAAGCCTGTGGTTTCTAAAAATAAGTTAAGATAGCAAACTCAAAAGCACTGTAAGCACCTTACAATTAACTAGACATTCTGTTGTCTTGCTATGAAATAACATGAGCAAAGTCTAAACATTTATAAAAACAAATTAGCCAAACTCCTGCCACCACTATCTGAAGGAGCATATCTGGCCTTGCTCCTGGAGAAGACAAGACTAGGGACAGTAATTTGAAACATTGGGATAAGGGAGCTGTTAAAAATTAAATTCAGATATACTAGGGACAGTAATTATGGGGTTGATCACAATCTAATCTAATGGTTTGCAACCGAAAATCACCATTAAAGTCTATGGGGATTTCTGTAGATAAATCATTTGGACACAAAGAATTTTGATCTGCTGTTATCTGCTACATCCAATTAAAGGGACACTGAACCCAAATTTTTTTCTTTCGTGATTCAGATAGAGCATGCAATTTTAAGCAACTTTCTAATTGACTGCTGTTATCAATTTTTATTTGTTCTCTTGCTATCTTTATATGAAAAAGAAGCTTTTTTTGGGTTCAGAACTCTGGACAGCAAATTTTTATTGGTGGATGAATTTATCCACCAATCAGCAAGGATAACCCAGGTTGTACACCAAAAATGGTCCGGCATCTAAACTTACATTTCAAATAAAGATACCAAGAGAATAAAGAACATTTGATAATAGGAGTAAATTAGAAAGTTGCTTAAAATTTCATGTTCTATCTGAATCACAAAATACATTTTTTGGGGTTCAGTGTCCCTTTAAGAAAAGATATGTGGCAGGGCTGGCCTTGAGAAGTCAGCAATGTGCTTTTTCAGCTCTGAGAATGAGAAAATCCACAATGTATAGAGCTAAATTACATGAAAAGAATGCAAACAAAATAATGAATGTATGTTTTACTATACATTCATTACTATTTACTATGCATAATAGCATTTTTTTTAATAAAAATCTCAAGGGTTTTACTGTCCCTTTAATGCAGACATCCTTAAAGGGACACTCAATCAAAATTAAACTTTCATTATTCAGATAGAGCACGCCATTTTAAACATAGCGCTGCGGAATCTGTATAGCGCTGCAGAATCTGTTGGCGCTCTACAAATAACTGATAATAATAATAAACAACTTTCCAATTTACTTCCATTAACAAAATGTGCAGTCTTTTTATATTTAAACTTTTTGAGTCACCAGCTCCTACTAAGCATGTGCAAGAATAAGTGTGTATGCATTTGTGAATGGCTGATGGCTGTCACATGGTACGTGTATGCATTTGTGATTGGCTGATGGCTGTCACATGGTACAGGGGGAGTGGAAAAAGACAACTTTTAAAATTGTCAGAAAAAAAATCTACTACTCATTTGAAGTTCAGACTAAGTGCTATTGCATTGTCTTGGTATCTTGCAATTGTTGATTATGCAAATATACTGTGTTGACTGGTCCTTTAAACTTGAGGTTTTGGAACTACATTTCCCATGATGCTCAGCCAGCTGATATGCTGGCTGAGCATCATGGCAAATGTAGTTCCAAAACCTCTGGCAGGCCAAGTTTGAGGATGTCTGCCACTTCCATAACCCTTTAAAGTTGACAACTTTCATACGTGACAAACTTTTTAAAAGTCCTTTCAAGTGAGTGCGATTTAGTTCCATAAAATAGGATTGATGCAAGTTCTTTTATTACAAAGTGCTCACGCTCGACAATATATGGTTCACAAGATCTAATAAAAACTAGCTCTTATTTTAATAGGATCAGATTTCAAAATATGCATAAAAGAATAAAATGTAGACACCTACAATTTTTGCATGTTTACTTTTAGAAAAACAAATTGCTTAACAAATATTTTAACGTCAGTATGAAGAGTTTTCCCCCTATTTTATTTAGAAAAATATCTGTGAAATGTACAAATATCGTTCTCTTTCATGCATTTCAAGAACATGATCGTTATACTGCATATAAAAAAAAACTTGACACACAAATATAAAAACTAAGCAAAAGTGGGATCATGAACAAACGTTATGAAGTCAGAGGGGACAAAATTCAATTAAAAATAAATCAGATTTATTTTTTCATTGGACAACAAATGTACAAAAATGATTCAAGATATTAAAAGCATGGAGAATACTGTGGCAGTTTATAATATACAAAATGTTACAGTACAACATCACTTTAAATTGTAATGAAAAGTACAACAGAAATATGTTCATTGTGTGCACATTCATCATCAAATATAACTGTGTCCACATTTTTTGAGCTTGAAAAACCTATACTTTATAAATGGAAAGGACTTTACCGTGACAAGACGACTAATTCTCTCTAAGGATTTTGCCAATAAAACCATAGTAAAATAAGCAAGAAAGATTTGATAAAACAACACACAAACAAATCTTTGAAAATTGGTTTGGAAAGGGATTAGATCATGCATTCATCCTCAAAGTGAGTAAGACTAGTCTCTAAAATCAAATATCAGTGTGAGTGTGAAAACCAGGGCTCGTCTTGTTCCCCAAAAGGTGTTAACGAAGCAGGCACACACGGTATCAATAAAACATAGCCTTTATTGTTATAATAATTCAAAACACCATATATGCCATAACGTTTCGACCGTCTCGAGCCATTTTTTATATATAAAATGTACCCTTAACCCTTTCATGCCGGGTTTAATTTGTCTACATCGGAACAATGTTCCGATGTAAACAAATTAAAATCACATGATCGAGCATGTGATCGCGAGATTTCAATGATGGGATCGGGTCAGGGGGGCGAGCCTACAGCGCGAGGAACGTACACCATGACCCGATCCCATTCAGTAAGTGCCGTTGGCTTTAGGAAAGCCAAACGGCTATGACGTTCTTTGCCATCCTAACGGCGCTGAAGCCCAGTGCACTTAGGACGGCATGGAACATCCAGAAAAAGGTTAAAGAGCTGTTAGAGCATGTAATTTTAAGACCATCACCCCCCTGCAGCACAACACACAGTAGAAATACAGCTTGGGATTCGCAGTGCACTGCTGGTCCAGAGCTGAATTCTTCACTGATCTAATTGTCAGAGCTAGGCACACGACTCAATGTACAACTAGCACTGCTGATTGGATCAGCAGCGAGTTCCGTTTGGGACCAGCAGTGCACCGCGAGCCCCAAGCAGTATTTCTACTGTGTGTCTAACCCTAATACAGGGATTAAACACACAGTGCTGCAGGGTCATTAGTCTTAAAAGTACATAATCTAACAGGATTAGACCATGCAATTTTTTTTACTATAATGGCCCTTTAATAAAAGAAAACATCACAGAAAAACACATCACAGAAAGCCTAGTCACATGACACTTCACTTATACTCACGGATATCGATCCTCTGCTCCAGTGGAAGAGGGTTACTGCTCCGAGACACCAGTTTAGTGAGGCAAGTGGCAGCCAACAGCTGAGAATATGAAGACTGGGCAAAAAAAAAAAAAAAAAAATATATAGAAATAAGTGACAAACCTCTTATCTAAAATTATCATTATGTGCTAGATAAGTCTCACACTGATAGGGACTCCACAAAATAAATTCCCCTTTAAGTTGTGTATTAATTACTCTTTTCTTAATCTTATTAAATAAAGACCATTACGGTTCACGGTCTTATTTTCCTTTCTTTGTTTTCTCTAGCATCATGTGATATTCCTTATTGAGTGTTCTTGTTCTCTTTTTAGTTTCCCAACTATCCCCTTCTTTGCAAATTTCCAAATGAAACTTTCAGTAAGAGGCCCCAGGTTTAGCCCACATGAAGAATACTCCTTACAGCTATCAAATACACTTCCTTTCTAAGATACCTGTGAATGGTCAGTCCCTTTCCTTGGATCCATAATTTTGCAGATCTAATGTACACATTTTTTCTGTTCACCCCTGTACCTTGATAATGTACATTATTAATGAATGTATTCCCAAACCACACCTTCTCCATTACATTAACACTTGATTATTCATAACGCCAAGTTTCATGGACATACACTCCCTCTACAACCTCATTATACGTTCCTTGTATGTCCTTTCAGGTTATTCATTTGCTACCGCCTGTTATGCTTTTCTATCTCCATACACTTATTTGTCCTCTAATTTAACATTTTTCCTTTATTCAAAATGACATTTACTTCCCCATACATACACTCCCTCTTTCCAGCAGCAGCTGACACTTGCTCAGACACTCTGGACTGTTGGTGAACTCAACAAGTGCTTTCTCTGCTTGTAGTCGGGTGCTGGTGTCCGTGGTCTCATAGAGCTGCTTACACAGGTTCTCTAGCTGTGCTAGACTCTAAGATAGAGATGATAAGAGTTAGAAAGTTGTGTTCACTTTTGTTACACACAAAATCACATCATTTAGAAACTAGTTTATAATGGTGGGTCCAATGGAAAATAATAAAGGGGCACAAAAGTTGAAAAATAAAATGCTCTATGTGTTTAGCTTATGGGAGCTAGCTGGTGATTGGTGGCTATGTACATATTATTCCGTTATTGAATGTCCAGAGGAGTTCAGCTAGGTCCAAGTAGTACATTGTTGCTATGAAGCTGACTGATTAATATGTTTTTTTTCTGTACTTTTATGTCCCTATAAATCAGTAACAAAATGCTCTTATGTGTTATTAGATCATATTACTGTTGCACAAATGATGGCTGGTATCTGTGTTAAACCTATAAAAAGGGTTATTAAAAACAATTAATCTTGCACATCAGGTGCACTCTCAGTAACTGAACACCGACAGCGATTCCCAGCTATGTGACAATGCATTGCGGTTCTTTAGCATAGGTTAAAGCAGTGTTTTTCAACCAGTGTGCCGTGGCACACTAGTGTGCCGTGAGAGATCCTCAGGTGTGCCGCGGCAGATTGACAACAGTGAGGAGGTGGTCCCTCTTTCAAATTGTGAAATATTGGGAGGTATGTGACAGGCTCATCAGGCATCATTTACAACCATGACATTGACATTCATTCACAGACAATCATTATGATTGTTTGTGAATGAATGTCAATATGTCACGTATAGTTTGTAGGAGGCATGGCATGACAGCACAGTACAGTGTGTATATATGTGTGTGTGTATAAAATATATATATATATATATATATACACACACACACACATATATACACACACACATACACTGTATATATATCCTGTATTAGGCTACAATGTGTGATTTTGTAAAATTTGGGATGCTGGTGTGCCACAGGATTTTTTAATGTAAAAAAGTGTGCCACAGCAAAAAAAAAAAGTTGCAAATCACTGGGTTAAAAGGGACATTAAACACCTCTTAGGGCTCGATTTATCAAGCCCTTCGCCTGCCTATGACTGCAGGATCTCACAAGAGAACCTGCAGTCAGTATTTATCAAGCAGCGGTCATCAGATTGCTGCTTCCTAGCCTCTACTCCACCTCTTAGGTGGAGAATTTCAATCTCCCCAGTCTCTTCCGACTTGGGAGATTGACAGCTCCTGCCCGCGTGATTGGCTGTTCGCGGGCGGAATTGCACGCGAGCGCAAAATAGCGCTCACGTGCAATCTTAAATTCCGGATTGCTGCCCACCAGAGGCGAGCTAGGGCGGACAGGGGCGAATATGTATGTCCCTGTCGGCCCCAGCTTAAAGGGACACTGAATCCAAATGTTTCTTTTGTGATTCAGATAGAGCATGAAATTTTAACCAACTTTCTAATTTACTTCTATTATCAAATTTTCTTTATTCTCTTGGTATCTTTATTTGAAATGCAAGAATGTAAGTTTAGATGCCGGACCATTTTTGGTGAACAACCTGGGTTGGCCTTGCCGATTGGTAGATAAATTCATCCACCAATAAAAAAAGTGCTGTCCAGAGTACTGAACTTGCTATCAAATAAAGATAGCAAGAGAACGAAGAAAAATTGATAATAGGAGTAAATTAGAAAGGTGCTTAAAATTGCATGCTCTATCTTAATCACAAAAGAAAAAAAATTGGGTTCAGTGTCCCTTTAATAAATCGAGCCGTTACTGTTATGTAAAACTGTGCTCCCTTTAGAGTTCAAAAATATTTTTCCACCTATTCATTTGCAACATTTTTAAGAAAACCTTAAATGCCAAATTTGGGTTTTTTTCTAGGGAATGTAGGAGCAGCAATATTTGACACAAATGCAAGAGTTGTTTAATGTCCTTTTAAACACATAGGGGTTGATTACAATCCTTTAGAGAAGTTTTATCTAATGATTTTTCTAAAAAATTCAACATTAACATCCATGGAGATTTTTACAGGTAAATAAGCTTTTCTAAATGATTGCAACTGACTCCATTAGATACTAATGAGCACTCATACAGTAAAAAAAAAAAAACTTTAAAGGGCCACTAAACCCAAAATCTTTCTTTCATGACAAGAACATACAAATTTAAACATTACAATTTACTTCTATTATTTATTTTGCTTCATTTTTTAGATATCCTTATTTGAAGAAAAAGCAATGCACATGGGTGAGCCAATCACATGAGGCTTCTATGTGCAGCAACCAATCAGCAGCCACTGAGCATATCTAGATATGCTTTTCAGCAAAGAATATCAAGAGAATAAAACAAATTAGATAATAGAAGTAAATTAGAAAGATGTTTAAAATTGCATTCTCTTTCTAAATCATGAAAGAAAAAATTTGGGTTTCATGTCCCTTTAACAGTGATGGCTAGCGTTGCCCCCCCCCCAGGTGTTTTGGAACTACATTTCCCATAAGGCTCAACTAGACTGCAGAGTGACTAAGCATTATGGCAAATGCAGTTCCAAAACATCTGGGGTGCCAAGGTTAGCCATCACTGCTCTAGAACATTATAACATTTTAATACTGGAACAAAGTATAAAGATTAGCAATATAAAATTATATGATTTCATGTACTAAATCTTTAATGAGGTCTTTGCAGAAGCGTGACTTTTTACAACAGGTTTAGCCCCCCCCCCCACTAAAGTTAGCTGAATGTTAAGAGAAAATATCACTACAGTATATCAGATAACGGGGTATAGTGTTAAGAAAAATTAAAATATCTTTAAAGTCCCGAGATAACATGGGCGGAGATCTACATATATTCCCTCTGCATATTTCAGATAAGCAAAGGTTGGCTATGAGAGGATGACACAGCAATCACGCAAAATGTGCATATTGCCAGTTGGACATTTACACACACGTTTTAAATTGTATGTAAACTCAGCAAAACTTTATTACTAAGTTACGTATCATTCGATTTGGGATTCCCACCCTTCACGTAATCTCACTCTTACAAACGGCAGACCATGAAAACAGCTTTTGGGACATATTTCGTGATGGCTAACCAACTTTATCAAACATATTTTCTGTACTGTATGTGCTTTTGTTGCTTTTTATCATTTTTACTTGTTTTGTTTTAGCATAAAATGTTAAAGGGATAGAAAGGTCACAACTGAAATGTGCATAAATTAATTTCAATGTGATATATACTTCCATTAGCAGACTAACATACATATATTGTGACATGTTAAAGGGATAGAAAGAACAAAATTAAAAAGTACATAGGTGCATTCCAATGTGAAATAGAAGTATTTTGCAATATACTTCCATTAGCAAAAATACTTCTAGTAAACGTTATTACCGTCTTTCTGCGGCATACACACATATCCTGTGAGTGCTGTGCACCAGTATTCAAGGTCAGAGAGTGGTGTGTATTGCTTCTGTGAAGACGTAATGTGTGCCATACAAGCCACTGCTGACTCTCTGACAAAGTGTTGAGTTTAAATAAAAGTGCACAGCACTCGCAGGATGATATGTGCGTATGCCGCAGAAAAACAGTAATACGTTTTACTAGAAGCATTTTTGCTAATGAAGTATATTGTACAATGCTTCTATTCCACAGTGAAATGCACCCATGCACATTTTAATTTTGGCCTTTATATCCCTTTAGCATGTCACACTATATGTATGTTAGTCTGCCCACAATTAAAATGACATAAACAGAACCCAATAATAAACTATATACACGTTACCTAAAAGAACTTATCTTATTGAAAACACCAAACTGCATCCAATGGCTACCACTACTTTATGAATGTGCACTCCCATCAACTGGATACCAAAATGTTCCTATACAGAACTATTTCTACTATTCACAACTTAATTCAAATATACAAAATACTGCAACATTTTTTACAATTCAATACAAACCACACAAAGAAACTACAACATACTATTCCAGTATAACAAAGAAAGTCATGATTACATCACTTTTATGCTGTAAAATGCTTAATATCCTTAGCAAGGGTTAAAACCGGCTTGCAAAAGATTATTTGTTTATTAAAAACACGAATAAATTAGAGAATTGCATTATCAGTCTAGAATATTTATTTAATTAAGGTTTCATTTAAATTTATATATAGAGTTTGGGATAACTTAAAACGTAAACATTAGTTTAAAAACTATGTTTCCAAATGAATAGCTAAATTTTAGTATGCAAGTTAGGAGTTTGTGTAGCCCTGTTGCCTGCAGCCAGAAATGCCAGTGCATCGTAGTATTAATAACCCTTTAATGAAACTAGACCTACACATCACAAGCGAGCAGCAACAACAAAAAATATTCCAGTTTTGACCAGTCACAATGCAACCTTTGTTAGAGTCAAATGTAGAATTTAAACCAATTTGCTATTTCACAAATTCCATGTGTTCTAAAATATTACTTCATTTTCTTATTATATATGTTTTATTATTATTTTACTTAGGGAAATATAAATCCCTTCCAGTCTTATTTAAAAAAAAATTGTGACTTGCAATATTTTGGGAAACTGTCTCATATAGATTTGTCCACCCCTTGTATATGTTTACAATAAATTAAAACAAACACAGAAGCATAAAGCAACAACAATAAAAAGCATGATAAAAAAAAGTTTTGCATTTCTGTTTTTATTATAATAAAATTTAAAACACCCAGTTAATCATTAAAAAGTATAAGTATACAAGTAATGGATTCTATTGTAAAAGTATCATATTTACCAAATATAATTAAGGACAACAACCAAATTACAGCAATGACATTCATGAATAGACACAGTAATACATTACAACAAATTAACAATTTGTAGTGTTTTGACACTTAACTGACAAAATGATATCTTAAAAGTTATAATAATAAACATTTCTTAATTGATAGCATACATATTAGTATGAATTTCTTCTAGCGTCCAAAGCCAGGAACAAAATATAGTATAATACAATAAACTACACATGGATCTTTGTTAAGTAAATGCAAATTAGTCCATTTAAAAGATATATAAATTATATTCAATAAAAAATGTTTGCATCAATCTTTACCAAACAAAAGTCCATAGCCTTTAATATAGATATAAGTATAAAAAGTACTAATAAACTTTTCCAAAGGAACATAATTCACTATATAGGTAGTAAAATGCTGTCTCCTGTCACTTTACACACAGCATCTTTGTATAAACATAAGCCTACAAGTTCTTCTCATAAAGTGAATTCATTATACACTACCGTATATGAATATATTATATTTGGTACCTCTATATTTTTATATTTACACAGCACCCCCACACTGTTTATACACACTGTATACACACACCAGGCCCAAGGCGCCTGTCACACTGTGTTTACAAGCTGTGCCCCTGTATTTACATACGCATTGAATATCAACCGATCTGTAAGCTGTACTCACAATAAAGTCGCAAGCGCTCCAGGTACCATCGCAACACATCACCCCATTTTGCTCAAGAACCCCCTCACCTGCACAGGGTCCGCCATCTTGCTCCATTCATGCTCCTCTATCCCCCGAGGAAAGCACTGCGCATGTGCAAGACCTCAGCCATCTCAATGCGCAGGCGCGACTTAGGGATCCCCGCAACCGTAGACAACAGAGCAGAGTATGGGTTCCTTAAGTCAACCATATTGGGAAAGACAGAAGTTTTCGGGATGCCATGTTGTTAAAGGAAAGAAGAGTATAAGTATGCCATCTTAGTCAATGGAAGAAGCGTGTTTTCCTTCTTCAAGAAGGGAAGAAGTAAGCTTGGTAAAATGAACTCACGAATGATATCTCGTTAAAAAAAGGAAACAACACGTCATCGCAGTAAAAGCTGAGTAAGGGAATCAATTGGTGCAATAATACAAGATGATTCTGACATTTAGTGAATACGTAAAATCGGTTTTCAGAAGTGGTCCAAAATATATAACACAGGGATCCCACTAGATGGCGCATTTGCGTAACTATGGGTTAACAAAGTTGTATAATCTTACAATTGGTCACGTAACCCATCACACAATCATAGATAAATTTAAATACAATGTTGGCTGGAAAGTAACATATTTTCTTTTACATCTGTTATATGGAAAACTTTTTTTTTTTAATTTCAACAGTAGACAACATAGAATACATGATAAAAAAGCAATTCAGTAAAATATGAATAATCTTTAGATGGGTGTACCAGTAATCTCTTATTTTAGCGAATTAGGAGAATCTGCTAATTTAGTAATGAAAAAAATCACTATAGTTTACTTTTCAAAGGACAATATTATTATTCCAAATACAATAGGAAAAGCCTTATATGTTGGACAAGCAAAACTGTACAGCCCTCTCTATAGCACACAGCTTTATACAATGTAATACTGTTATAATTTTATTGCAAGACAGGAGGCTCTTATTTTGCTTTACTGAAAGCTCCAGCACTAGAACACTAGAACAAAAAAAGAAACAATGTATTATAATTATTCTTTATTTATAAAGCGCCAACAGATTCCGCAGCGCTGTCCATGGGTACAAAGATAAAAGTAAAAGGGGGGTGTAAGATATCCCTAAAGCTGTACAGAGAAGGGGTCCTGACCAAACCCCAAATGAGTGAAATGACAATTTAGATGGTGAGTACAGCGCCAAAAAGGCTAGGGAATGGGGTGATCGCCCTAAGGTATTCAAAGGTATAGAGTACAACTACTCTATTGTGAGCAGTGGAATATATTGCTACCCAAATAGGTTAAAAAAACGATTGTTTAATACAAAGATAAGTTTAAAAAAGAGATAAAAATACACATACAATAAAATTACAACTAAAAACAATAGTTGTACAATTACAAAATTCCTACATTAAAATTTGCAATGGTAACAATTAGGATTCATGGATCCATGATAGACCATAGATTGCTGGGTAGAGGTGAAACAGACGGTATGATAGTTAAGCAAAGTTATTTTCAAGCAGTACAAACTATAGCCTAGTGATGCAAAGAGATATATAATTAGTGCAAACAATATCAAAATTCCTTGTGATATGATTAAAAAATGAAATAAACAATTAGTGTGCAATTGACACTGCAGTGCACAAAATGACAATGTTAAGCAAAAAAAGGTGAAAAAATGATGAAAAGATGAAGTGAAGTAACACAATGAATGTGAAGCAAGCCAAAAATGAAGGAGTTAAAAAAGAAATCCCAAAAAAATGTGAAAAAACACAATGATGTTTAAAAAATGTTAATGATGATCAGAAAAAAAATATTATATCTTATTTGTAATCCAAATGAATAAATCCAAAAATTGAAAATAAAGTCAAATAAAAACCTTGATTCCTAGTGATGGAATCCCCTAGACAAATCCCTAGAAGCGGTCAGCTGTTAAGTCAATATCCTGAAAACGTCCCTGTAAAGAGAATATAAAAATAGTGTAATACGTCCACAATAAAATAGTGTCCTTGAAGTGGTGCTTACCAGTGGGTCAACGCGTTTCGGCCCTGTAACATGGCCCTTTATCAAGACTGGTAATGTAATCCAAATAGTACCTTTAAATATCCTTATTGTAATGGGCGTATCTGTGATCTTAATCCAAACAATATAGGTGTTAAACGATAGTTCCCAGTTATGTTGTTAGTAAGAAGGTTCACAATAGTAACAACATCCGGTTTTACACTTCCGGTTTGGATTAAGATCACAGATACGCCCATTACAATAAGGATATTTAAAGGTACTATTTGGATTACATTACCAGTCTTGATAAAGGCCCGTGTTACAGGGCCGAAACGCGTTGACCCACTGGTAAGCACCACTTCAAGGACATTATTTTATTGTGGACGTATTACACTATTTTTATATTCTCTTTACAGGGATGTTTTCAGGATATTGACTTAACAGCTGACCGCTTCTATGGATTTGTCTAGGGGATTTCATCACTAGGATTCAAGGTTTTTATTTGACTTTATTTTCAATTTTTGGATTTATTCATTTGGATTACAAATAAGATATAATAATTTTTTTCTGATCATCATTAACATTTGTTAAACATCATTGTGTTTTTTTCACATTTTTTGGATTTCTTTTTTAACTCCTTCATTTTTGGCTTGCTTCACATTCATTGTGTTACTTTACTTCATTTTTTCATAATTTTTTCACCATGTTTTCACCTTTTTTTTGCTTAACATTGTCATTTTGTGCACTGCAGTGTCAATTGCACACTAATTGTTTATTTCATTTTTTGATCATATCACAAGGAATTTTGATATTGTTTGCACTAATTATATATCTCTTTGCATCACTAGGCTATAGTTGAAAATAAATTTGCTTAACTATTATACCGTCTGTTTCACCTCTACCCAGCAATCTATGGTCTATCATGGATCCATGAATCCTCATTGTTACCATTGCAAATTTTAATGTAGGAATTTTGTAATTGTACAACTATTGTTTTTAGTTGTAATTTTATTGTATGTGTATTTTTATCTCTTTTTTAAACTTATCTTTGTATTAAACAATCGTTTTTTTAACCTATTTGGGTAGCAATATATTCCACTGCACACAATAGAGTAGTTGTACTCTATACCTTTGAGTACCTTAGGGCGATCACCCCATTCCCTAGCCTTTTTGGCGCTGTACTCACCATCTAAATTTACAAAGATAAAAGTACAGTACAATACAATATAGATAGAGCATGCAATTTTAAGCAACTTTCTAATTTACTCCTATTAGCAATTTTTCTTCGTTCTCTTGCTCTCTTTATTTGAAAAATAAATAAATAAAATAAGCTTTTTATTAGTTCAGAACTCTGGACAGCACTTTTTTATTGGTGGATGAATTTATCCACCAATCAGCAAGAACAACCCAGGTTGTTCACCAAAAATGGGCCGGCATCTAAACTTAAATTCTTGCATTTCAATAAAGATACCAAGAGAATGAAGAAAATGCGATAATAGGAGTAAATTAGAAAGTTGCTTAAAATGTCATGCTCTATCTGAATCACAAAAGAAAAAAATTGGGTTCAGTGTCCCTTTAACAAACAAATACAGGGGGAATTAAGGGCCCTGTTTTTGTGGGAACTTACAATCTAGATGTGTAGGAGGGTAAGAAACAGGAGGTGGGGACTGCAAAGGTGGGGATTATGTTAGTGTGGAATTAGATGAGGGCAGCTATTAGGCAAGTGTAATTAATTTGTTACTGATTTGGAGATAGGCTTCCCTAAACAAAAAGGTCTTTATGGAGCTTTAAAGGAGGAAAGGTTAGAGGAAAGTCTGACAGCTTGAGGAAGTGCATTCCAGAGGGTTCAGTGAGGAAGTATAAATAGAGAAGAGTAGAGGACCCAGAACAGAGACTTGAAGTACTCTAACAGACAGAGGCAATGGAGAGGAGTCATCGCCAGCAAAGGAGACAGAAAAGGACCTATTAGAGAGATAAGAGTGGATCCAGGAGATGGCAGTATCAGAGAGCCCAAGGCAGCTGAGAGTCCGTAGGAGAAGGGGATGATCAACGGTGTCAAAGGCAGCAGACAGGTCAAGTAAAATAAGTATTGAGTAGCGGCCGTTGTTTTTAGCAGAAAAAAGATTGTTAGTAACCTTGGTGAGGGCAGTTGAGTGTTGGGGATGGAAGCCAGATTGCAAGGAGTCAAGCAATGAGTTGGAGGACAAGAAGTGGGTTAGGCGATCGAAATCTAGTTTTTACAGGACTTTTGAAGCTAGCAGAAGCAGTGATATGGGGCGGTAGTTTGCAGAAGAATTGGGGTTGAGGGAGGGTTTTTTGAGGATGGGAGTGACCTTTGCATGTTTGAAGGAAGATGGGAATGAACCGGTAGTAAGGGATAGGTTGAATATGTGAGCTGGAGTGAGGGTAAAAGACATAGAATGTATTAGATGTGAAGGGATAGGGTCAAGTGGGCATGTAGTAAAGTGTGAGGAAGACAATAGGGAACTCACTTTATTCTCAGTGGTTTGGGGGAAGGTGCTGAGAGTGGTGAAGGTGGTGGCCAGGGGCGGAGATGGAAGGTTGCAGTCTTGTGTTGGGATATTACTTCGGATGATAAGTGTTTTGTTGAAAAAGTAGTCTGCCAGGTCTTGAGCACTAAAGGCAGATAAAGGGGGTGGTGCAGGTGGATAGAGGAGATAGTTGAAAATGGAGAAGAGACATTTAAGGTTTGAGGAGTGAGTAGATATAAGAGAAGAGAAGTAGGTTTGCTTGGCTAATTGAAGGGCAGAGGAGTAAGAATAAAGAATGAACTTATAGTGGAGGAAATCTGGTTCAGAGCGGGATTTCCTCCAATGTAGCACCCCCTTAACCAATAGGGGTTCAGTGACCAACATAAAGAGAGTCTCTCCCACTTGAACTTCCTCTTTCTTTACTGCTCTCCGTCAAGAAAGGTGATGTACAAAAAAGTTCTGCTTTACCTTATGTAAAATTAAGATTCCTTGAATACCAATCGTTCACTGAGAGTGGTTATTCTCGCCCATCTCTTCCTCTATTATTATTACTATCTTCAATCTAGATCCATCAAACTTTTCTTCATTTTATATCTATCAGCTTTAACAAAATATAACTTAATTTTCTAGATTGGTGTTTCAACAGTTTCCTAAACTGTTCTATCCTATTTCACATTTTTATATTGGTGGTTTAGCGGTTTTGTTACCGAGCACTGGGTTCCAAGTAACCTCCTGTAGCTGCGGTGTGTTGCCCAGTCTGTTTCCCGCAATTGTGCTTAGCAAAGTGTCTGGCGGCCATCTTGGATACACAAGTCCCTCTTAGGCTGGATCACATGTATCACGTCACATGACCGCAGCCATCTTGATGCATCATACGCAGTACGGGTCGTATAGCGCAGCCACTATCCACCAATGATTTTATTATTATTTATTACTGTTATTAAAACACTATACCACCAATAATTATCTGTTTTATATGTTAACAGCTAACACTTCATCTTTGCTATCTATAAGATTTATTAAGGAACACACATTGTTAACACGTGTACATTGTAGCGGTAATTATTTAAATATGGGTTATAAAGTAACCTTATCATAATTTGCTTACTTTATTGTAATTCTTATTGCAGAAACTACAAATCGAATCAAAAAAATTTCCTGCGCTCATAGAGCAATATTTGCCAATATTAACAACTCATAGGCCCCAGCAGGGAGGTGTTAATCAACCCGATCGTATTCGATAGGGTTGATTTCCGGCGATTCCTGTCCGCCTGCTCAGAGCAGGCAGACAGGGTTATGGAGCAGCGGTCTTTAGACCGCTGCTTCATAACTTGTGTTTCTGGCGAGTCTGAAGACTCGCCAGAAACACGGCCCTTCAAGCTTGATAAATATGGGCCTTATTCTTTATAAATAAGTGATATTACTGACCCGGAGTGTTTCTACCCTGATTTATCTGCATTACTCACTGAGCTTCCTGTGCAGGCTTTAATATTACTATTAAAATACTATTAAAACATTTTTTTACTATCACAACTTTCAGTGATATTCCTTGACAGGATTCCTACAGATACACTATGTCTGATTCAGAGCAGAATCCTGTGACTGACCTGCAGGCCCTGGTAGCTTCTTCTGTAACTCAAGCCATGTCCTTGGCTATGGGGAATATATCTACCCTAGTTAAAACTCTAATCCAAGAAACCCTTGACCCAGATACCCTGGCACAAACCCCTCAATCCTCATACACAGAGACAGACTCACGCTCTAAGAAAAGAACTACCAAAACAAAACATTTGGATGAGAACCCCTCTTCTAAGTGTACTAAGCCTGCCTTAACCCCCCTTCATGTGGTAATAATAATGGAGCCACCCTTTAACCCACCTAGACCAAATATGGCAATACGCACTACATCTCCGCCGCTCCATACTAGATTAGGTGGCTACCTTTCAGATAACTCTGACTCCCCATTCTCCTACCCAAATTATTTTGGACCCTATGGGCCAACCCATGTTCGATCCTGACCATATTTGGCATCTCCGTTCCATATTGTCCAGTTTCTACAACACTGGCTCAGGAAGCCCCTGCCTAACGCAGCCCATAATAAAATGTGAGTGGAATGCCCCTACCATGTACTTCCTGATTCGGAGTCAGCAACTCCAGAATTTCATCCTACTATGATCACTTTTATGAACAGGGGCCAGAAGGGGCATTGACTGTTCCCTCAAGTCCGCTCAGGACAAACTCCTGGTTATTGTTGGACCTCTTACACAAATTATGCAGCTGGCAGATTAGGCTCTTATCTCCTCACAATCCCTGGACCCTGAACAGGTCCACGAATGGGCTCCATGAGCTAAATGTCTTTTGGGCAATACAAACGTAGTGCAGGTTTAGGATCAAGTCGAGAAAGGCTCTATCTCAACTTGATCCTAAACTTGCCGAAATGGCACGCTTGAAAGGGTGTTCCTCAGACAAAGGCCTCCTTTACGGGGAGTCATTTATAAGAGACCTCAGTCGTTATGTGAACCAACGTCTGCTCAAAGGGGCCATAAAGAGACCATCTCCATGGAGGTACTTGAGCAATATGTTTCTGGTCAAATAGAAAGATGGTGGTTCCCATCCGGTTATCATACCTTCAAGAATCAAATCTTTTCCTTGTTTATCGCCATTTCAAAATGGAGGGAATACACCTCCTCAGGGACATCCTCCAATTGAGGGACTTGTTAGTTTGCTTAGACCTCAAAGATGCCTACTTGACAGTACCAATGGATCTGGCTTTCAGACACTACCTCCAGTTCCTATGGAACCAGGAACTTTGGCAACTCACTTGTCTCCCATTTGGCCTCAGCTTAGCACCTTGGTGTTTCACAAAACTGATGAGGCCTATCGCAGCATTCCTCAGAGCCAGAGGAATTCCTATCATCATCTTCTTAGACAATATTTTTCTCCTAGCTCAGGACAGGAACCTTCTCTTGCAACATCTCCAGTTCACATCTTCTCTCCTACAAGACCTAGGATTTGTCATAAATACTGACACATCTCTCTTGGTCCCTTCCCAGTCACTCAGCTTTCTGCGTTTTGCCGTAGATTCAATTTCAGCAACTCTCCCAGCATCCAAGTTGGAAATTATTCACAAAGAACTAAGGTCCGTGCTCACAAAGCCCCATATTCAACTACGACAGTTAGGCAGGATCATCGGTCCCTTGTTATCCTCGATCCAGGCCATTGTTCAAGGACCTCTCTATTACCGAGCCATGCAGAGGCTCAAACATACTTACTTACCTTGCAATCATTCTTATTTCCAACCAATTGTCCTTTCCCCAGAGGTCAAGCAGGAAATATCTTGGTGGCTTCACAATATGGAAGCCTGGAATGGCAGGGCAATTTTGGGAACTCTCCCGGACTATGTAACTGAGTTAGATGCCAGCCTCTTTGGTTGGGGAGCATCTTCCGACTTCCAGCCCAAGAAAAGCAGATGGACTCCAGAGGAGTCCTCACTACACATTAACTGCCTGGAACTCATAGTGGGTTCTTTTGCCATCCAGTCCTTCGTAGACTCCATAGCAAACTGCTGCGTCCTTCTCCATATGGACAGTATTTCAGCAGTACTATATATAACCAGACTAGGGGGTACCAGGTCACGCAACAGTTCTACCAATTCTGCTTCGACAACAATATCTCAGTGGTGACGGAATATTTTTCGGGACAGTCCAACATTGTAGCGGACTGGTTTTCCGGATATTGGAGGGATGCAAGCAACTGGAGATTACACAAACAGATCTTCCTACGCATCCAGTCTCTCAGAGGCCTTTTTTCTCTAACCCTGGCCCACGTCAGGAGCTTACGCTTTCCCTCCGTTCTCCATGATCTCCAGGGTTCTTGTCTGCATATGCAGACATGTCTATTCAACCTCCTCTTCTGATTCCAACATTCCTGATGCTTCTCTAGAACACCAATGGCGATCCTCATCCCCTAGTGTAAAACAACACCCTCCAGCCTGGCCAATTTCAGGGGTGCCTGGGATCTCTCAGGACTTTCAACTACAGCTCACAAAATCCTTCTGGACTCTTGGGCCCCAGAAACTCGCAAGTCTTACATTGTAGCCTTGTTTGTCTGGTTTCCCTGGTGCCTGGTGGAACATACTGATCCCTATTTAGCCCCTCCTGTGATGGCAGCTAAATTTCTGGCCCATTTATATGAGCAAGGTAAAACCTATCCTCCTGCACAGAAATTATTCTCTTTTGGATGTCGAACATATCCTTTCTCTCTTTAAATTTTGGCCTTCTAATTCCAGCCTATCTCTCAAACAATTATTGGTCAAACTGGCTACTCTTCTCTGCCTTCTCTCCTTCAGATGGGTTTCTGACTTTCAAGCCCTTGACTTTGACGGTTTTCTGTTCTCCCTGTTGGGTAGTCAGTTCCACATTAAAGGCATACGAAAACTTTTTCGTCTGCCAATTGTTACCCTTATCTAAACAAAGAACCTCAACTTGGTGTTGCTCTTTGTCTTAAAGAATATTGCTCTCTTACTGCTTCCCTTCGGCCTTCCTCCTCAGGCCCCTTACTCATTTACTATGCCCAACCTTTTAGTACTATCTAGGTTCCCACTATTGCCCTCTGGGTTGGGTGGGTTATGTCTCAAGCTCTTATATCCTCTTCTTTTGGGGCTCACTCTTTGAGGGGGCTTCAGCTTCTTGTGCATTTATGAAGGGTTGCTCTTTGCAAAACCTTTTAGCTGCCGACTGGTCTTCAGACGTGGTATTCTGTAAATTTTATTTTAGACCTATAATTCAGGCAGCTTTGACACTCTTAGACGTTTAGCTTTAAATAAGCAAAATAGGAGCCTCCTTTCTTGCAATAATATATGGCTTATGATAGCCTTGGTGGATCCTTCCCCCCCCAGAAAAAGTGGGAGAGACTCTATATGTTGGTCACTGAACCCCTATTTGTTAAAAGGGTATTACCTTGTTTCTTTTTGTTCTAGTGTTTTACTGCAGGAGTTTTCAGTAAAGGAAGTTAAGAAAAATCGGCGCCTCCTGTCTTTTATAACATTGTGATTATATAGTCACCAAGGCTATCATTGGGACTTAAATCTTATTTTGGCTTTCCTTTAGTGCTGGTTGTCTAAGGGGGAGGAACATTTATGAACCTACAGGTGAAGAAGGTTCTCAGGTGGAAACCTGTAAATCCTGGTTCAGTTTGAGCAGCCACATTCAGTACCCACATATTTATTTATAAAATATTTTACCAGTATGCACAGGCAAATTATTGTGCCGATCTGCAACATGGACTTAGCAACCAACACTGTTTGTCAATCATCCTGGACTAACCAGTCTGGAATGATTTAAAGGGACAATAAGCACCTTGAGATTTGTATATAAAATGTTTGGTTATGTATAATGAAACAACTTTGCAATATATTTTCATTATTTTGCCCCCTTTTCATGTAATTTAGCTCTGAAAATTGAGAAATGTCTAATGTTCAGAACGTGTAATGCACCCAACTCTGCTAGATATTAGAGATGTGCACAGGAATTTTTTTTTTCATTTTAGTTCATTTACATTCATGGTTGCATTCGTTTCAAACAAAATTTGTTTAATATTTTCGTTTTGAAATAAAATATTTGTTTTGAGCTACAGTGCAGATTTTTCTTTATCTGAAGCTGTAATTATTAGCTTTAATTTTGTCATTCTACGTAATTTGTAAAGGGACAGGAAATCTCAAAAATGTAATTCATAATAGAACATACAATTTTAAGCAACTTTCACTTCTTATCCTTTCATTCACTTCTTATCCTTTGCTGAAGGAAAAGCATTGTACTACTGGTAGCTAGCTGAACATATCTAGTTAGACAATCACCAGAGACAAATGTGTGCAGGCACTAATTACCAGCTAGCTCCCCCTAGTGTATGATATGTGCGTATTCATTTTCAACATTTGGATAAGATGAACAAAGCACATTTGAAAATAGAAGTGATTTTAAAAGTGTCTTAACAATATTGCATGCTCTATCTGAATCATGCAAGTTTATTTTTGACTCTTCTATCTCTTTAAACATATTATTTTATTTATACATCTAATTTTTGTGAACTGCAAAAACTAAAATGTTTACGTAAAGGTACAGTAACTAGTATAGTTTCTGTGTCCATTCTTAAAGGGACAGAATACTATAAAATAGTTTTTCCCTTAATGTGTTGCCAATTACTTTTTTTTAACAGCTGCAGAGTATAAAATGTATGATATTTGCCTTTTTAAGGTTTATTTGTGTATATGAATGAGCTGATTTTGTGTTTTGAAGCCACAACCTAATAAAATGGGTTGAGCTTGTAGGTATAATCAGATCTTATTACTTTATCACAATGTGTACATATACCTGCTTCTTTATCTTATATTTGTCCATAAACCAATCACCAATACTTGTAGAGAACAATGGAAAATTAACATTTTATTACCTTATCTCTTCTATAACCCACTGGGAGTGTAATTTCTTCTACTAGCTGTGTTAACACAGCTTGGCCTTGAGGCCAAAAACTTTCAGGATGGGTGGGGATACCACAGGCTAAATAAACTATTTCAAATGCCAATATAAAGGTAATGGAAATACGTGTAAACAATTTAATACACTTCAGCAGGTAAAGTGGATCATTGGGAACAAATTAAAGGGGAGAAAGTTTTTGAGTGAACTGTGCCTTTAAGGGGACATGAAACAATTTTTTTCATTCGTGATTCAGATAGATCATGCTCTTCTAACAACTTTCCAATGTACTTATTTGATCTAATTTGCTTCTTTTGCTTGGCATCCTTTGTTGAAAAGCATACCTACAGGTCAGAAGCAGGAAGGGAGCTAGGGGATGATTTTCCATACCAACTTAGTCAGTCAAATTAGCGCAATGTGCTGTTACCCATGCCGTGTCAGTAACACCATGTTATTGCATCAACCGTTTTACTGTGGCCACACAATCCCTTTACCACACATACTTGTCATTGGTTGAATTAGCGCAATGTGGTTTTACTCTTGAAGTATCAGTAACACCATGGTTTGTGTCAAACAACAACCATTTTTACTCACCGCACACAAACTCTCACATGCCCACTTTAGTTTTAAAAAATAATTAACCCATTTGTTGTACAGCTAAGCGGCTGCTGGCTTTGCACAATAAGTTTTATTGTACTTTTCCATTTGTTTACTGAGTCTGAAGCTGCACTCACTTATTTTTTTCATAGTTATACCATACATGTCCCCTTAGATATGTTCTCCACTGCTCACTCTACATTTACATTTATCTTTTATGATTTCATTACAGAGTTTTAAGTCTGCCAAATAGTATTTATTTTTCTCTTGAGTGACAACTAAAAACAACTTTGTCTGAAAACAAACACAGCCGCAGACCCTTTCCAGGGCTACAAGAACATCAGTGGCTGGCATTCTGTTTCGATTGTTTGGGTTACACAAACATTATGTGTGTTTGACCCACTTAAAAAAGTAGCAGTACCACTAGCATTACTATGCTGCTACTGTAACAAAACCATCAGATGTGTCTGTCCATAGTGTCCTCCATTTCCTCCAAAGATCAGAGTATGTAAGCAGTCTGCAATAAGTTAAAAATCGCCCTTTCACTTACCTCCCCTAAAAATGCTGGTTGGCTAGAAAATTTCACAGGCTTCCACTGATAGGCTAAGAGATACTGTCAATCTATTCTGCTGCTCCTTCCTGGTTTTCATTCATTGGATAATGCCTGCTTGCATCATAAAAACAGCATACACCAACAGAAAACGAAAATTAACAAAATAAAGTGTGCATATAAAAAGACTGTGCAAAATTAGATAATGGAAGCAAATTGCAAAGTCTCTTAAAACTGCTACTCTATCTGAATCCTGAAAGTTTATTTTTGACTTTAGTGTCCCTTTAGCAAACTAAAGTAATGAAGCAAAATAACATGAAATGTAATGATTGAAGACATGTTATATAATATTGTGCCATTCCATGTATAGTCATTGTTTTTAGTGTTGATCATTAGGATGAATATTCCAACCTACGCCACAAAAAAACTCTGCCACAGTCTTGTGGCCTTGCCGTCGAACAACATACAAGTTATGCAGGGGCTGCACATGGTGCTGACAAACTCTCCTTTGAGGTGGGTTACCAACAACATCCTGTTGGACAATGGTGCTCACTGTTGCTTCTTTATGCTGAACCCACTCAATGACATGCCAAATATGTGTGTCATATAGATAACATTATGCTTACTCCCATGAAGTTATTTATGAGTCAGTACGGATTGGCTAAAATACAAGTCTGTCAAAAGAACAAATAAGGGGGCAGTCTGCAGTGGCTTAGATACAAGGTAACCACAGAGGTAAAAAGTGTATTAATAGAACAGTGATGGTTATGCAAAACTGGGGAATGGATAATAAAGGGAATATCTAAACAATACAAATTCTGGAGTAGACTGTCTCTTTAAAAGGACGGTAATCACCTTGTAATTACAAGACATTTCTGTTGTGTTGTTATAAAATAACATATCGGCCAAATCTAAGCGTTTTACAAACAAATTAATATCCTTTTTACTGTTTTTTGTAGCCAAACTCCACCCACTATTGCCTTTTATGGAGGTGCCAATCCTGGCTTTAGTCTGCCGACAACAAGGCTTGTTAGGTCATTATGTTAATATGAAGTGCATTGTTTTGCAGCTGTTATGAATTAAAATCAATAAGGGACATATACGTAGCAGGGTTAGCCTCAATATGTCAGCAGGGTACTTTTTAAGTACTGGGAATAGGAAAATCAACAATGTTCAGTGATAAATTACATAAAAGGCAAAGTAAATAATAAAAATATATTGCAAAGTTATTTCATTATGTATAAGTAAATATTGTATATAAAAATCTCAATGGGGGGGCGTGTCCGAGCAGCGTACCTAGCAGGACGCATCTACTGAGAGCTCTGAAAGAAAGCTCAACAATCCGCTGATTAAAGAGCATTTAACAGCCAAATTAAGCTTATAATTAGGCATATAACAGCCGCAGTGGACACAATAGAAACATTATACAGCTTGATTCCTGTTTTCATGACATCAGGACTACAGATCGGCAAGTTAAGACCTAAGGCGACGGCCTACATATAGGTAACGACCCCCCCCCGGTTATACCGGGTCTACAGTGCTGGCAGCAGTCGTCTGCCTTACTGACTTTTATATTATAATTCAAGGCTTTTCTACTTACAAAGGGAGAAATCTACAAATATAACTTCAGTGTATATGCACTCAGCTGAAAACTAAAATGGCGGGTGTGGCGGGACAATGTTTTACACAGGACTCTGACCCACGCCTAGAAAGATTTGAACGCCTTATGACCCAGCTGATGGACAAGGCCCCTTACGATTATTTAATACTACGGGTGCCCCCTGCCGCAACTGATCCAACTGAAGCAAAGCACATCGGAGGCACAACACCCGCACCCCACATGGTGTCACATAAATCACAAAGAGGCCCGCAAGCAGTACAGAGAGACGCAAAGGCAGCTTGCAAAGAAAAGAGGGGAATCCAGCTTAAAATGAGCCTAAAAGAGATCACCTGGCAGAGAGCACCCTCATCAAGAGAACCGACCCCATGGCTAACGAGCAGAAAGGTAATGCAACTCACGGTGGGGCGGAGACCGGACATTGCCAGGAAGGTGCTGTGTCCATTGGAGTCGGAAGGTTTTGCGTCCCGCAGCGTATCGGAGACTCCTTGGAGGCTGATGGAACGATTCCCTGCATTTCAGCTACCACACAGGCACCAGTATCACTCACGTTTACTTAAAGCAGATGGGACATGTGTTTTGGTGCTCTGCGGGGGCCACATCTCTAGATCCGGGGTGGGGTAGCATGCGGATACCCTCTCTGGCAGGAACGCTTAGCCCAACATGATGCTACCTGCACCCACAGGGTAAATGTATTATAGTTAATTTACCACTAGATCTCCTGGCAACTTGTGGCATGAACTGTGGCATCAGCTTTATATACAGCCATATCTTCAAGTCTAGTAAAGACTGGTAGCATTAGGCTGCATGAATAGGATTAACAGTATAAAGTTGTATTATAACAGCGCCTGGCCATCTGCAATAAAAGGCTCAGGGACTTACCTTTCTAAAACCCCCTTAGTATAACATGTGACAAATACTCCCATATCCTACATTGTATATAGTATTTTTACCCTATAAGGAGCTGGATAGAGTGTTTTTGGCCTTTAATTACTATAAATCACTATATCCCTACATTATAAAACTCCCTGGGACCCATGTGCTGATTTAAAACCTTAAAGCCTTGCACAAAAAGTGAGGAATACTAGTGAAGGTATACATCTCTGTTCTGTTATATTAACTGTTATGAGTGTTGATAATTGTATATCCCTATGTTGATTTTGTTTTTGCACAATGCAAACCCTCAGTTTATCTTTCTCCTGCTGAATGTTAACCCCAAGGACTTAAACAAGCATAAAGTCTGGTCCAAGAGAGACCTGTATAGCTATTAATGGGGCTGAAAATGGAGGACTTTCAATACTGTAGATTAATTGCAGTTAGATTTGACATGTTAATTTCTTGTATTATGTCTAACATACAAACTGCCTGTATCACTTTTCCTCAATAAAAAAAATAAAAAAAATAAAATAAAAATCAAGTAGACTGTCCCTTTAACTGGTGATGTATCATGGATATAAAAAAATTAAAATAAAATATATATAAAATGTAATTTAACGTTCCTTTAAAGAGGTGTTGTAGTGCGAGCACTTTACATTGTAATACGTTTTTTAGTGCACGTTTCTGTCCTGAATAAACCACAGGATTCCTGCCAAAAAAAAATAAAAAATCTCAATGGGGCCCATTTATCAAGTCCCGTGTTTCTGGCGAGCCTGCAGGCTCGCCAGAAACACCAGTTATGAAGCAGCTGTCTAAAGACCGCTGCTCCATAACCTGTCCGCCTGCTCTGAGCAGGTGGACAGACATCGCCGCAATTCAACCCGATCGAGTACGATCGGGTTGATTGACATCCCCTGCTGGCGGCCAATTGCCCGCGAATCTGCAGGGGGCGGCGTTGCACTATCAGCTCACAAGAGCTGCTGGTGCAATGCTGAATACGGAGAGCGTATTGCTCTCCGCATTCAGCGAGGTCTGTCGGACATGGTCCGCACTGTCGCACTTTGTTAAATAGGCCCCAATATGTTTACTGTACCTTTAAGCACGGACTAAAAAGGGCCTCTGCAGGCTCGCCAGAAACACCAGTTATGAAGCAGAGGTCTAAAGACCGCTGCTCCATAACCTGTCCGTCTGGACAGGTAGACAGACATCGCCGCAATTCAACCCGATCGGGTTGATTGACACCCCCTGCTGGCGGCCGATTGTCCGCAAATCTGCAGGGGGCGGCGTTGCACCAGCAGCTCACAAGAGCTAGTTTGTTTTTATATAGGTATAGATATACTGTATACAGATATATATAGGAATATCTATTTTTAAATACTTTAAACATATTCCCCTATGTGAAGAACATTGGAATGTGAAATATTTACAGTAAATACACAAACACTTTATTAAAAAATAATATTAGGGGGGCGGAGCCAGCTTTGGAACTGAGCGGTCGCACATCTTAGCAGCTCCGGCTATTATATATACAAAACATAAATTTGACGACAGCTCAGGTTCATGTACTTTATTAAAAACTAGAACTCACTAACATAGAAGCTTTAAAGAATTGAAATTAAGGAGTGCAACAATCCCTGGGCGAAACCTTGGTCTATTAGCTTGCCTTGTTGAACATACTGTAAAACAGCGGCCATTTTCCTGACCACGCGGTGGGTGACTGGAGGACACAGTTTGCCTAGCCGTAGCTTTACTGCTTTGTGGGATGACAGCTACTGTGGGACTACAATATGGCATCAATGGCATACATAACCAGTGAGCTGAACAATCTTCTAGACAGCTACCAAGCCGCTTTTGAACATACACTTAAAATGGCGGTTCATTCGGCTGAAACAGATTTTACAAGATCTGATACCCATTATCACGCCTCCACAGCTGCTTGTGGAGGATGCGACGCTTTGGGGCCCCGGCGTCCATCACCCACTCTATATGATCTACAGAGAAATGTGGCAGTGAGTCCCGTGAATACAGCACCTCCAGCTGATGAGCCGGCTGACAGACCTACCCAGCACAAGGCGGTGAGCATAACTCCCCTAGCCAACGCGAGTGAAATTATAGGGTTGGTGGCCTCCAATGCTCATGTAACAGACCAGACACTCTTGATGCTTAAGGAACAGAGTTGCCCCCAGCTATGGATAGAGCTATCACGAAGTGGGAAGCGTGTGACGATGCCATGCGAAAAGGCAAGCATGTGGAACAGGTCTCCCAGTCTCGCAGCTGGACTAAGCAGCATAGTGGAACTATTCACAGCCCCTCTCTCACTTTGTTTCTCCAGGAGCTCTACTGGTGGAAGCGGCAATCCCGTTAATACTCTAACAACCTCAGTTGCCTTGCATCAGTGTGGTGGAGATCGGGGAGACTCCCCGCATCAATTTAAAACCGGAGTGGGATAGACATGTCTGAACTCCATAATGACAGTACGCTTCTAACTGTTTGAATTGAGTTTCTGTTAAAATACTGCAGCTGCAGTCTGTATTGTTCTATCCTACCTTAGTTGCAGAGATTAGCACTTGCTATCTCATAATGTTTCCAATTTTTTTGTATTTAACTTCTAGCCGCTTCCCATAACATTATGTATATAGTTAAGAGTTCACTGATTTTGGTCTAATAGATGTCTATTGCCCTTTGAAAAACCTAGTCATCCTGTGAGCACCTTGTTAAGTCCACATATTAATCAAAGCTATAACTTTGCCAAGACTGCTCTATATAGATATTTTGACCTTGCTACAATTTATACTACTATAAAGATCATACACATCTTTATATTATAGTCTGCTTTTTCAGTATTTAGCCTACATAGTACTAAGTAACTGTTGTGACCTAGCCACATAATTATATGTTTGTGTAATACCCTTGGCAGTCATAGTTAAAGATGGATAACTCTTAATTTTGAATTCTTATGTAGCATTATCTGCTTATAACTTTACTACTTTGCATGGTTATTGTAGGCCTATATATATATACAAGAGTGTATGTTATATTCATGAGTATTTTGAGTTAACGTCATGGCAGCCTCCAATCCCTATTTAATAACTGCATTATCTGTTTATAACTTTATTTCACATGGTCTTTATGGACATATATAAATACAAGAATGTATGCTATGTTTTTAAGTATTTTGAGTGAAAGTCATGGCATCCTCCAACCCCTATTCAACACATGCATCATCTGTTTATATCTTTACTACCTCACATGGTTACTATAGGCTTATGTATATAAAAGAATGTATGCTATGTTCATGAGTATTTTAAGTGAAGGCCATGGCATCTTTCAACCCATATTACATAAATACTTCGCTTAGATGAAAATCCTGTGGCCCAATATAAGTATCCACAAAGTTTTTTAGTGCAGACTGGTCCTGCGCTACTAATACCAGGCATTGTCCCCTCTCTCACTATGTCTTAAAATGACATATGAAAACCACACCAAACTTCTGAGCTTTGACATTTAGGTTCTATCTCGCTAGGTATAACGTAAACATAATAAGAAATCGCTGCTTTCTTTTTATGTACTTGCTAATGTTTCAGAAATTTAGTTGCTCAGGGACCTCTTAATATGGTCAGGTCGTACAGTAATATTAAAACATATTTATCCTGAGTCATCAAGTAACAGTTTCCCTTGTTCCTCAATGAAGGCTCAGCATTTTCCCTTCTTTCTGAGTAGGGACTGCTTATTTTATCATACCTAAGTAACCACCTCCCCCCCCCCACACATAATATACCTCCTTGGTAAGGAGATTTAAATATGCGGTCTGTCTCGTCCATACCGCACCTTCATTTTCTACTCTATAAGTTATATCCCTAAGTTACCAGTTGTCAATACTGAGAACTATACCGCAACCCTAATTACTCTTTTTGAAGTATCTTTTACATTATAGCATTATGTTGACATTATTTACCTTATTTAGTTTAGTAATTTACATAATCTATGGGTAGTCCTATGGATTCTTTATCTTTACCTTGGGATGGTTAATTGTTGTTAATTCCAAACTTACGGACAAGCACAGAATAATGTAATGGCATGTTGAATCTTTGGGACTCGTAACATACCATACCGTGAAAAATACTTCACTAATTAATAAAGAGAAAAATCCCAACGATGTAGACATCTAAGAAAAATGTTAAAGGGTCATAAGTGCGATCTAAAACAGTATGAGATTATTGTATGAATAAGGCCTTACTGAATCCTTGAATATCCTAAATTTGTACCCTGTCAAATGTACTGATGTATTGCTCCTACTCTGTGTGGTGGAAAAAACATAATTTATGTAAGAACTTACCTGATAAATTCATTTCTTTCATATTAACAAGAGTCCATGAGCTAGTGACGTATGGGATATACATTCCTACCAGGAGGGGCAAAGTTTCCCAAACCTTAAAATGCCTATAAATACACCCCTCACCACACCCACAAATCAGTTTAACGAATAGCCAAGAAGTGGGGTGATAAGAAAAAAAGTGCGAAGCATATAAAATAAGGAATTGGAATAATTGTGCTTTATACAAAAAAATCATAACCACCACAAAAAAGGGTGGGCCTCATGGACTCTTGTTAATATGAAAGAAATGAATTTATCAGGTAAGTTCTTACATAAATTATGTTTTCTTTCATGTAATTAACAAGAGTCCATGAGCTAGTGACGTATGGGATAATGACTACCCAAGATGTGGATCTTTCCACACAAGAGTCACTAGAGAGGGAGGGATAAAATAAAGACAGCCAATTCCTGCTGAAAATAATCCACACCCAAAATAAAGTTTAACAAAAAACATAAGCAGAAGATTCAAACTGAAACCGCTGCCTGAAGAACTTTTCTACCAAAAACTGCTTCAGAAGAAGAAAATACATCAAAATGGTAGAATTTAGTAAAAGTATGCAAAGAGGACCAAGTTGCTGCTTTGCAGATCTGGTCAACCGAAGCTTCATTCCTAAACGCCCAGGAAGTAGAAACTGACCTAGTAGAATGAGCTGTAATTCTTTGAGGCGGAATTTTACCCGACTCAACATAGGCAAGATGAATTAAAGATTTCAACCAAGATGCCAAAGAAATGGCAGAAGCTTTCTGGCCTTTCCTAGAACCGGAAAAGATAACAAATAGACTAGAAGTCTTACGGAAAGATTTCGTAGCTTCAACATAATATTTCAAAGCTCTAACAACATCCAAAGAATGCAATGATTTCTCCTTAGAATTCTTAGGATTAGGACATAATGAAGGAACCACAATTTCTCTACTAATGTTGTTGGAATTCACAACTTTAGGTAAAAATTCAAAAGAAGTTCGCAACACCGCCTTATCCTGATGAAAAATCAGAAAAGGAGACTCACACGAAAGAGCAGATAATTCAGAAACTCTTCTAGCAGAAGAGATGGCCAAAAGGAACAAAACTTTCCAAGAAAGTAATTTAATGTCCAATGAATGCATAGGTTCAAACGGAGGAGCTTGAAGAGCTCCCAAAACCAAATTCAAACTCCAAGGAGGAGAAATTGACTTAATGACAGGTTTTATACGAACCAAAGCTTGTACAAAACAATGAATATCAGGAAGAATAGCAATCTTTCTGTGAAAAAGAACAGAAAGAGCGGAGATTTGTCCTTTCAAAGAACTCGCGGACAAACCCTTATCTAAACCATCCTGAAGAAACTGTAAAATTCTCGGTATTCTAAAAGAATGCCAAGAAAAATGATGAGAAAGACACCAAGAAATATAAGTCTTCCAGACTCTATAATATATCTCTCGAGATACAGATTTACGAGCCTGTAACATAGTATTAATCACGGAGTCAGAGAAACCTCTATGACCAAGAATCAAGCGTTCAATCTCCATACCTTTAAATTTAAGGATTTCAGATCCGGATGGAAAAAAGGACCTTGAGACAGAAGGTCTGGTCTTAACGGAAGAGTCCATGGTTGGCAAGATGCCATCCGGACAAGATCCGCATACCAAAACCTGTGAGGCCATGCCGGAGCTATTAGCAGAACAAACGAGCATTCCCTCAGAATCTTGGAGATTACTCTTGGAAGAAGAACTAGAGGCGGAAAGATATAGGCAGGATGATACTTCCAAGGAAGTGATAATGCATCCACTGCCTCCGCCTGAGGATCCCGGGATCTGGACAGATACCTGGGAAGTTTCTTGTTTAGATGAGAGGCCATCAGATCTATCTCTGGGAGCCCCCACATTTGAACAATCTGAAGAAATACCTCTGGGTGAAGAGACCATTCGCCCGGATGCAACGTTTGGCGACTGAGATAATCCGCTTCCCAATTGTCTACACCTGGGATATGAACCGCAGAGATTAGACAGGAGCTGGATTCCGCCCAAACCAAAATTCGAGATACTTCTTTCATAGCCAGAGGACTGTGAGTCCCTCCTTGATGATTGATGTATGCCACAGTTGTGACATTGTCTGTCTGAAAACAAATGAACGATTCTCTCTTCAGAAGAGGCCAAAACTGAAGAGCTCTGAAAACTGCACGGAGTTCCAAGATATTGATCGGTAATCTCACCTCCTGAGATTCCCAAACTCCTTGTGCCGTCAGAGATCCCCACACAGCTCCCCAACCTGTGAGACTTGCATCTGTTGAAATTACAGTCCAGGTCGGAAGAACAAAAGAAGCCCCCTGAATTAAACGATGGTGATCTGTCCACCACGTTAGAGAGTGCCGAACAATCGGTTTTAAAGATATTAATTGATATATCTTCGTGTAATCCCTGCACCATTGGTTCAGCATACAGAGCTGAAGAGGTCGCATGTGAAAACGAGCAAAGGGGATCGCGTCCGATGCAGCAGTCATAAGACCTAGAATTTCCATGCATAAGGCTACCGAAGGGAATGATTGAGACTGAAGGTTTCGACAGGCTGTAATCAATTTTAGACGTCTCTTGTCTGTTAAAGACAAAGTCATGGACACTGAATCTATCTGGAAACCCAGAAAGGTTACCCTTGTTTGAGGAATCAAAGAACTTTTTGGTAAATTGATCCTCCAACCATGATCTTGAAGAAACAACACAAGTCGATTCGTATGAGACTCTGCTAAATGTAAAGACGGAGCAAGTACCAAGATATCGTCCAAATAAGGAAATACCACAATACCCTGTTCTCTGATTACAGACAGAAGGGCACCGAGAATCTTTGTGAAAATTCTTGGAGCTGTAGCAAGGCCAAACGGTAGAGCCACAAATTGGTAATGCTTGTCTAGAAAAGAGAATCTCAGGAACTGATAATGATCTGGATGAATCGGAATATGCAGATATGCATCCTGTAAATCTATTGTGGACATATAATTCCCTTGCTGAACAAAAGGCAATATAGTCCTTACAGTTACCATCTTGAACGTTGGTATCCTTACATAACGATTCAATAATTTTAGATCCAGAACTGGTCTGAAGGAATTCTCCTTCTTTGGTACAATGAAGAGATTTGAATAAAACCCCATCCCCTGTTCCGGAACTGGAACTGGCATAATTACTCCAGCCAACTCTAGATCTGAAACACAATTCAGAAATGCTTGAGCTTTCACTGGATTTACTGGGACATGGGAAAGAAAAAATCTCTTTGCAGGAGGTCTCATCTTGAAACCAATTCTGTACCCTTCTGAAACAATGTTCTGAATCCAAAGATTGTGAACAGAACTGATCCAAATTTCTTTGAAAAAACGTAACCTGCCCCCTACCAGCTGAACTGGAATGAGGGCCGTACCTTCATGTGAACTTAGAAGCAGGCTTTGCCTTTCTAGCAGGCTTGGATTTATTCCAGACTGGAGATGGTTTCCAAACTGAAACTGCTCCTGAGGACGAAGGATCAGGCTTTTGTTCTTTGTTGAAACGAAAGGAACGAAAACGATTGTTAGCCCTGTTTTTACCTTTAGACTTTTTATCCTGTGGTAAAAAAGTTCCTTTCCCACCAGTAACAGTTGAAATAATAGAATCCAACTGAGAACCAAATAATTTGTTTCCCTGGAAAGAAATGGAAAGTAGAGTTGATTTAGAAGCCATATCAGCATTCCAAGTCTTAAGCCATAAAGCTCTTCTGGCTAAGATAGCCAGAGACATAAATCTAACATCAACTCTAATAATATCAAAAATGGCATCACAGATGAAATTATTAGCATGCTGGAGAAGAATAATAATATCATGAGAATCACGATTTGTTACTTGTTGCGCTAGAGTTTCCAACCAAAAAGTTGAAGCTGCAGCAACATCAGCCAATGATATAGCAGGTCTAAGAAGATTACCTGAACATAGATAAGCTTTTCTTAGAAAAGATTCAATTTTTCTATCTAAAGAATCCTTAAACGAGGTACCATCTGATGTAGGAATGGTAGTACGTTTAGCAAGGGTAGAAATAGCCCCATCAACTTTAGGGATTTTGTCCCAAAATTCTAATCTGTCAGGCGGAACAGGATATAATTGCTTAAAACGTTTAGAAGGAGTAAATGAATTACCCAATCTATCCCATTCCTTAGCAATTACTGCAGAAATAGCATTAGGAACAGGAAAGACTTCTGGAATAACCGCAGGAGCTTTAAAAACCTTATCCAAACGTATAGAATTAGTATCAAGAGGACTAGAATCCTCTATTTCTAAAGCAATTAGTACTTCTTTAAGTAAAGAGCGAATAAATTCCATCTTAAATAAATATGAAGATTTATCAGCATCAATCTCTGAGACAGAATCCTCTGAACCAGAAGAGTCCAAAGAATCAGAATGATGGTGTTCATTTAAAAATTCATCTGTAGAGAGAGAAGATTTAAAAGACTTTTTACGTTTACTAGAAGGAGAAATAACAGACAAAGCCTTCTTTATGGATTCAGAAACAAAATCTCTTATGTTATCAGGAACATTCTGCACCTTAGATGTTGAGGGAACTGCAACAGGCAATGGTACATCACTAAAGGAAATATTATCTGCATTAACAAGTTTGTCATGACATTTAATACAAACAACAGCTGGAGGAATAGCTACCAAAAGTTTACAGCAGATACACTTAGCTTTGGTAGATCCAGCAGGCAGAGGTTTTCCTGTAGTATCTTCTGGCTCAGATGCAACGTGAGACATCTTGCAATATGTAAGAGAAAAAACAACATATAAAGCAAAATAGATCAAATTCCTTATAAGACAGTTTCAGGAATGGGAAAAAAATGCCATACATCAAGCTTCTAGCAACCAGAAGCAAATGAAAAATGAGACTGAAATAATGTGGAGACAAAAGCGACGCCCATATTTTTTGGCGCCAAATAAGACGCCCACATTATTTGGCGCCTAAATGCTTTTGGGCCAAAAATGACGCCACATCCGGAACGCCGACATTCTTGGCGCAAAATAACGTCAAAAAAATGACGCAACTTCCGGCGACACGTATGACGCCGGAAACGGAAATGAATTTTTGCGCCAAAAAAGTCCGCGCCAAGAATGACGCAATAAAATGAAGCATTTTCAGCCCCCGCGAGCCTAACAGCCCACAGGGAAAAAAGTCAAATTTTTGAGGTAAGAAAAATATGATAATTAAAGCATAATCCCAAATATGAAACTGACTGTCTGGAAATAAGGAAAGTTGAACATTCTGAGTCAAGGCAAATAAATGTTTGAATACATATATTTAGAACTTTATAAATAAAGTGCCCAACCATAGCTTAGAGTGTCACAGAAAATAAGACTTACTTACCCCAGGACACTCATCTACATGTTTGTAGAAAGCCAAACCAGTACTGAAACGAGAATCAGTAGAGGAAATGGTAAATATAAGAGTATATCGTCGATCTGAAAAGGGAGGTAAGAGATGAATCTCTACGACCGATAACAGAGAACCTTATGAAATAGACCCCGTAGAAGGAGATCACTGCATTCAATAGGCAATACTCTCCTCACATCCCTCTGACATTCACTGCACGCTGAGAGGAAAACCGGGCTCCAACTTGCTGCGGAGCGCATATCAACGTAGAATCTAGCACAAACTTACTTCACCACCTCCCTTGGAGGCAAAGTTTGTAAAAACTGATTTGTGGGTGTGGTGAGGGGTGTATTTATAGGCATTTTAAGGTTTGGGAAACTTTGCCCCTCCTGGTAGGAATGTATATCCCATACGTCACTAGCTCATGGACTCTTGTTAATTACATGAAAGAAACATGGTTTGTATATGTCTGCATTGTTGGATATAAATAAAAGTTTAAAAAAAAATAAAAAAATAATAATATTAGGGGGGACTTCCGGGCAGCGGCCATGACTGGTCGTGTCTGTTAGATGCTTCAACTTTCCTAATATATCCATAAAATATATTTAATTTTGATTACCATCTAAACCTCAACCCAACAAATATTGGTCCCAGAAAACTTCTTCTTTCAAATGATACCTTCTTGTATCGGATCACTATTAATATTGTGCTAATTTAGAGAAGAATCTGAGCTACATTACACTGGACATGGAGCTTTCTACCCTTCTGCTATGGGAACTACGCTTTCTACTCAGCCAATATCAAGAAGAATTTAAAGAAAATTTGCAGACGGCACTTAAACTGACAACGGCTACTTATTCCTATGAAGCTTTTGGAGATACAGGAGTCGGTGCGCTGTCTGCTGGAGCTGATGTCGAAGGGCCCAACATCAATCGGCGGCTGCGCCACGTGGCCATCCTATCTTATTTGTGAAAGCAGCAAGGAGCTTAAACAGTCACAGATTGAATCCTGGCGGAAAGTATCACACACACCTCAGTTTGTACCTCTCTCTACAGAAACACTGGTGTCACCTAAATCGATGCCAGCAAAAAATAGCAACACCAGAGAGTTGATGGAGAGCTCCTGGAACCTCTCTAGCTGTTACAAACAAGGAGAAGGAGATAGAAGCAATAAAGGATCATCCTCTAGTTCTTAGGCAACAACTGGAACTGATTCAGACGATGCAGAACCCCAAATCTGGAATCAGTGATATTTTTGATAAATACTTGCATATCACACTGTCTATCACTCTGCCAAATCTAATTATTTTAAAAGCACGATGTACACTGTTTAAAAGAGGACTGAGTTGAGCCTGCACTTTTGCTATATTAGACTGACTATTAAGACTGCCCTTCCCTATGGTCTATAGGGTCGCTCAGGGTTGATGATAATTGTAATTTAAGCCCTTCATTGGTCTGATTTCATATAACGCTAATACAGGCTTACTACTTTGGTTTATAGTAATGATACTGTACAACTCTTGTTCACACTGTACCACTCAGTTGTTTCAAGGTTATATTTATATTATACTGTATATGTGGAATTGTTTTTTTAGATCGGTCATGGCTTCACACCATGTTGCTAATTTGTCTGTGGGGGGTAATGTAACCTTGGTGGTTTTCGTAATTTTCTAAACATTATAGAATACATACAAACTGAGGCGTCAGCTTATTATAGGCCTAACTATCTATTATATTCTAAGCATTTATATATTATCTCAAGTGCAAATACACTTAATCACTGAGATAGATCTGAGACCACTCTACAGGTATATTTTCTTGTATATTTGGGTACACAAACTTTCCTCCAACATTTACAATCTTGTACCAGAGGTCAGCAAAAAAATAATAAAAAAAATTACCCTCTAAGACTATACCTCATATCACATTGAAAAGTGGCCTTTACTAGAGGAAGTGATCTAATACTTCACAATTAAATTTTGGGTGCATTTATTATCACCAACTATTAGGTTAATGATATTCTCACAGTATTATAGGTTCTAACACTTCTGTTCAGTGCTATCAATTTATAATTAATACTTGTTAACCAAACATTGTATAGAAACATTAATGGACAATTTCCCCTATTTATTTGAGCAGTGATGATATGAGTAAAACATAATCTTCTGCAGATACTATAGTTATATAGAACTCATGCAATAATAGCTTAATCCCCTTACAAACCATATACTGTATTTTGTGTAAAGGAAACATATTGTATCCCAATTTCTCTCTCTAAAGGCTGCTCTTCCTACAGCTAAAGTTTGCTTCAAACATACAATTGGTAACTTACACCTCTACATGAATCCCCAGAGACCTTAAACATACTGCCTGGTTAAAGTCCCTCCGCCAATTCCTATATAAGTACCCGAGTATTTCTAGATTATACGTGGTTACATAAGGCGCGGTTTCCCTCTAAATGACTGCAGTTAATTTAACAACCTCTTATAGTCTTATATATTTATTGTATTTTAACAAGTGAGACACACATACTAACTGACACGTTTGGATTACTTTCATTTCCTTTACAAATTTTAAGATGCTTTCACCTCTGATTTGTTGGGTAGCATGTCTTTATTGTTTAAAGCATACTGCTTAAATGGTGATAGTGTCACTTTATCTACACATAGAAGTTCTACTTCTTACAGTACAGAACTGATATTGGACTTCTGCAACTCTTTAGTCTATATGTCCATGGGTCTTTCATATTGAAGTGCACAAATATAAGATTACTTATGTACTGTAACTTAAGACAAAGGGGCCGATTTATCAAAGCGTCAATCTCTGTGCATTTGCTGGCGTCAATACGCTCACCAGACATCGCTGCCGCAAATCTAAATACAACTCCCTTATTTATTAAAAACTCTGTCAAAAACACATGCGTCAAGTACGAGCGATGAACATCGCACTGTTGATAAATAATAGTCATCGATGTCGCGGATATTCTGTTTTTTCCAACTTTATTTATAGCATTTCATTACTGTCCATGAACAAGAATATTTCTCTAAAGCTTTTATTTTTCATCTATTAATGTCAAAGAAATAGCTAGATTTATACCTAAACAAACAATATCTCACAGATAGTTATTTTCTATGTATTTGTTATTAAAAAAACTAATATATGATATTTTTACATAAATTAATGTATATTTGTATTTCTAGAAATCATTATATGCCTATCTCATGTTTTTTTATTTTTTTCAAATGATTATTAATGCTAGAATTTGTACATATATCTTTGCACATACTTTTATATATATTATGTCAGAAATCTTTTGCAAACATATTTACGTCCCTAAATTTCCTTTTTTTGTTCTAAACAATATTCTGAGCAAGAATAATTGTGAATAATACATGTAATCAGGGTATCAGATGTATTTATTTGAAATCAATGGATATTTTAAGAGCTGAGACAGTTTTCTCTCTGCACCCGTGTAACCCCTTCTGATTGCAGTCTAGTTGTAAACACCACCCCTACCCTAAATGGGTTGGCATATAACATGACATTTCTCCAACATTGGTGTGTCCGGTCCACGGCGTCATCCATAACTTGTGGGAATATCTCTTCCCCAACAGGAAATGGCAAAGAGTACAGCAAAAGCTGTCCATATAGTCCCTCCTAGGCTCCGCCCACCCCAGTCATTCTCTTTGCCGTTGCACAGGCAACATCTCCACGGAGATGGTGAAGAGTATGTGGTGTTTACTTGTAGTTTTTTTATTCTACTATTAAGAGTTTGTTATTTTAAAATAGTGCTGGTATGTACTATTTACTCTGAAACAGAAAAAGATGAAGAGTTCTGTTTGTGAGAGGAATATGATTTTAGCAGCAGTAACTAAAATCGTTTGCTGTTTCCACATAGGACTGTTGAGATGAAGTAACTTCAGTTGGGGGAAACAGTTAGCAGACTTTTCTGCTTAAGGTATGACTAGCCATATTTCTAACAAGACTGTGTAATGCTGGAAGGCTGTCATTTCCCCTCATGGGGACCGGTAAGCCATTTTCTTAGTCTCAAACAGAATAAAGGGCTTAATATGGGCTATAAAACTGGTAGACACTTTTATGGGCAAGATCGATTGCTTTATTTGGGCATTTTATACACCTTAATGTTGAAATTCACACTAATAAACTTTGGGGAATGTTTTTTAACGTTAGGCACTGGTTTAGACACCTTTCCAGTCAGGAAGGGCCTTCCCTGTAGTAGGCTGAGCCTCATTTTCGCGCCATTACTGCGCAGTTACTTTTGAGAGCAAGACATGCAGCTGCATGTGTGTGGATCTGAAAGTAGTTGAAAAGGTTCCTAGAAGGCTTCATTTGGTATTGTATTCCCCCCTGGGTTTGGTAAAGTTGCAGCAAAGAATGTAGCTGGGACTGTAGAGGGGTTAAAACTGTAACCTGCTCCGGTTTTCTCATTTTTAGGGTTAAAGGTCTGAAATTTGGGGTGCAATGCTTTGAATGCTTTAAGACACTGTGGTGAAAATTTGGTAAAATTTGAACAATTCCTTCATAGTTTTTCACATATTCAGTAATAAAGTGTGCCCTGTTTAAAATTTAAAGAGACAGTAACGGTTTTGTTTTAAAACGGTTTTTGTACTTTATTGACAAGTTTAAGCCTGTTTAACATGTCTGTGCCTTCAGATAAGCTATGTTCTTTATGTATGAAAGCCAATGTGTCTCCCCCTTCAAAATTGTGTGATAATTGTGCCATAGCGTCCAAACAAAGTAAGGACAGTACTGCCACAGATTGTAAAGTTGCCCAAGATGATTCATCAGATGAAGGGAGTAGACATAGTTCTACATCATCTCCTTCTGTGTCTACGCCAGTTTTGCCCACGCAGGAGGCCCCTAGTACTTCTAGCGCGCCAATGCTTATTACTATGCAACAATTGACGGCAGTAATGGATAACTCCATAGCAAATATTTTATCCAAAATGCCTGCATATCAGAGAAAGCGCGATTGCTCTGTTTTAAACACTGTAGAGCAGGAGGGTGCTGATGATAATTGCTCTGTCATACCCTCACACCAATCTGAAGGTGCCATGAGGGAGGTTTTGTCAGATGGGGAAATTTCAGATTCAGGTAGAATTTCTCAACAGGCAGAACCTGATGTTGTGACATTTAAATTTAAATTAGAGCATCTCCGTGCACTGCTTAAGGAGGTGTTATCTACTCTGGATGATTGTGACAACCTGGTCATTCCAGAAAAGTTGTGCAAGATGGACAAGTTCCTAGAGGTTCCGGTGCACCCCGACGCTTTTCCTATACCCAAGCGGGTGGCGGACATAGTGAATAAGGAGTGGGAGAAGCCCGGCATACCTTTTGTTCCCCCTCCTATATTTAAGAAATTATTTCCTATGGTCGACCCCAGAAAGGACTTATGGCAGACAGTCCCTAAGGTCGAGGGGGCAGTTTCTACACTAAACAAGCGCACTACTATTCCTATCGAGGATAATTGTGCTTTCAAAGATCCTATGGATAAAAAATTGGAGGGTTTGCTTAAAAAGATTTTTGTACAGCAAGGTTACCTCCTGCAACCCATTTCGTGCATTGTTCCTGTCACTACAGCAGCGTGGTTCTGGTTCGAGGAACTAGAAAAGTCGCTCAGTAGAGAGACTCCGTATGAGGAGGTTATGGACAGAGTTCACGCACTCAAGTTGGCTAATTCTTTTATTTTAGATGCCGCTTTGCAGTTAGCTAGATTAGCGGCGAAAAATTCAGGGTTTGCAATTGTGGCACGCAGAGCGCTTTGGCTAAAGTCTTGGTCAGCGGATGTATCTTCCAAGACAAAATTGCTTAATATCCCCTTCAAGGGTAAAACTCTCTTTGGGCGAGAATTGAAAGAGATTATCTCAGACATCACTGGGGGTAAGGGCCACACCCTCCCACAAGATAGGCCTTTCAAAGCCAAGAATAAGTCTAATTTTCGTTCCTTTCGCAGGAACGGACCGGCCTCCAACTCTGGAACCTCTAAACAAGAGGGTAATGATTCGCAAACCAAACCAGCTTAGAAACCGATGCAAGGCTGGAACAAGGGTAAGCAGGCCAAGAAGCCTGCTGCTGCTAACAAAACAGAAGAACACAGGAGTATAGCGCTAATAGCTAAAAGAGAACAAGGCCACTCTAAAACAGTCACCCCAGGACTGTCACGAAGAAAACAAAGTTAGGAGAAAAAAGAGGGCGCTAAGAGCTGAGTTCTCACCACGCTTGGTCAAATAACGGGAAATGCAAATAAAATTGAAATGAATACCTTTACTCACATTAAAATACAATTACAACATTACACATTAAAATAAAATAGAAGGGACGTCTCCCTTTAAAAATTGGATTACCACCTTAAAAAATATAAAAAATATGGAAAAAGAAATATTTTTTGTTAAAATGTTTGAGCGTTGTAAAAAGATGCAGCAAGATTGTTACAATGTTAATATCGTTCTTGAGTGAGATCTTCACAGTCTTTGCAACATAGTTTCTTGTGTTAACTGATCGAAAAAAATGTTACAGTTCAGCAAATAATGTCAGCGTGGAGTTAATATAGTAGGATTCTTCATAAAAGTTAAGCGATCATGTTGAACACCTTGTAATCAGGTTATACTCACACTCTTCCAAATGATTGTAATAACGGCTTGATAGCTTACACTTTTGGAGATTATCAGAAGTAAACAATATCTCCAAAGTGTTAGTAACTTTTCTTACTTTCTTGAGTCGGCTGAACCAGGTCAGCGTGATTGGAAACTGCTTTCTTTGCTCCAAAATTCCTAAGCTTGAATCGGCTGAACCCGGTCAGCGTGATTGGAGACAGCTTGTTTTTTCAAACCTCTATATGTCAGATATTGCAGGATTTCCAAGGGGATAATGAAAGTCCACAGACCCGCACTTAGCGTGAATCACGCGCGGGTTACAGAGTAAAACTAGGTACCTAGATTTAAAGATAGAGTAAAGTCTTTTGTTGGGAACAACACAAGTAAGTCTACGCGTTTCACCCGATAGGGCTTTTTCAAGATACTGGTTAGTTCCCGGGACAGGGTTTAAATGATCCTTGGATTGTGTTCATTGGTTGTGAGTTTTTCCAATTAAAGGTGGAATTATGATAAAGCTTATTTATACTTAAGGTGGTATATTATCTTCGTTTGAATTGGGTCATCCGTTCATTCAATAAAAGCTGGTACACATAATATTTATAAAAAGTTTTTATCGCGCTCAAACTTAAAGATATCATAGCATATGTATGAATGTTCAGTTAGGGTGGTAAAACTCGATTAAGGTGGTAAGGCCAAAGGTGGTATTTTATTAAGAATTAGTGAGTTTCATATCTATTGGGATAGACAGTTTAATCATCTAGTACATAAAGGATAGAAATGATCAAAGAAATTATTTGTTAGAATTCTTTGGACATCAACTTATCATAGTTGGGTATTAAATGGTGCTGGAGAATAAAGAATGATTTTCGTTATATATAACCTTGTAGTAAATTAATCAAACTATGAAACCTTTTCTTGATTACTAAATGTTATAAAATTCTTTTTTTAATTTCTGAAGTTCTAAAGAATTATTTATCTTTTATACATTCTAGAGTAAATGTTATCAGTTCTTCATATAGGATTTGGGATATTTTCATATATTGTCTATATATTAATTGTAAATATATTATATCTTAATTCCTAAAAAAGGGGATAGGTCTATCTCTGAATTGAGACCTCGGGGGAAAAGGGTATCAAATTTATAGATTAGTTCGGCTTCTTTTTTGAGTAATTTGCTTTCGAAGTCCCCTCCTCTCCAGTCTCCTCTGACCTTACATATTCCCCAATATTTTAAATGCTGTAAATTATTTTTGTGGATTTCTCTAAAATGTTTATATAAGTGGGTGTCTAGATTCCCTTTTTCAATATTACAGAGATGTTCCCTGATCCTGTCACGTAAAAATCTGGTGGTCTCTCCAATATAAAATAAATCACATGAACATTTTAAAAGATATATAATGCCTTTGTGAGAACATCTTATAGTATCTTTAATTTTAAAATCTATATTTGTCCCTGTTATCTGAATGGAGCTAATTTTGCTACTATACCTACAAGCCCTACATGAAATGCAGGGAAAAAAACCCTTTAGATTATTCCCTCTGAGATCTTGATCTACCATAGTGCCATTGTCTTTCTTTAGGACACTGGGAGCTAGAATTTGCTTTAGATTTCTAGCTTTTCTAAAAATGATTTTAGGTTTGTATGCTAGGAGATCTCCTATCAAGGGATCTTTTTTGACTATGTGCCAATGTTTTGTAATTATTTTACGTAATGTTTGGTGATCGTCATTATAGTTTGTTATTAGTGCTACATCATACTCATTTTTATTATCCCTGATGGCTGATGTGTTTTTATCTTTATACTGTAAGAGAGAACTTCTCTCTGTTGTTCTGGCTCTAATCATGGCTCCTTCTAGTTCTTGCTCACTGTACCCTCTTTCGTAGAATCTCTGTTGGAGGACATTCACCTGGGTCTCAAAGTCTGTATATTTAGAGCAATTTTTCTTAATTCTAAGGTATTGACCTATGGGTATATTGCCTTTCCATCTTTCATGGTGGCAACTCTTCTTATGTACATACCCATTACAGTCTACTTGTTTGAAGAATGTTTTAGAAGCTAAACTACCCTCATCAACGAATAATTCTAAATCTAGAAAAGAAATGGAAGTTTTACTATATTGGTAGGTGAAATGAAGACCCTTATCATTGGTATTCATCGCTTGAAAGAACAATTTCAGGTTTTCTTCAGAGCCTTTCCATATTATTAGTATATCGTCTATATACCTCTTGAAGAGCACGAGGTCCGCGCCAAATTCATGTGACATAAGGAAATGATCCTCCCAATCTCCCATGAATATGTTAGCGTAACTTGGCGTGAACCTCGTGCCCATCGCGGTACCCTCTAATTGAAGATAATATCTACCATTGAATTCGAAATAATTGTTTTCTAATATAAATTTTATTCCTTTTAGAATGAACTTTCTAAGATGATTATCCATATCTTTATCTGATTCCAGAGTGTTTTCAATGGCCCTTAAGCCCTGTTCATGATCAATGATCGTGTAAAGGGATGTAACGTCACTAGTTGCAAGGAAATAATTTTCTTCCCATTTAATTTTTTCAACTAATTGTAGTACTTGAGTGGAATCTTTCAAATAGGTGTTGAGATTTTTAACGTATTTCTGAAGAAATATATCCACATATCTGGAAAGATTAGATGTTATAGAGCCTATTCCAGATATGATGGGTCTCCCCGGAGGATTTATAAGGTCCTTATGGATTTTCGGGAGGAAGTAAAAGATGGGGGTTCTTGGGAATTCAGGATACAAGTAATTGAATTCATTATCATTAATAGTACCCCCATCCTTTCCCTCCTCCAAAATGCAAAGTAAATTTTTCTTAATCTTATTGATCGGGTTAAGTTCTAATATTTTGTATGTTTTGGGGTCACTTAATATTCTGTTTGCTTCGGTTATATAATTAGTTTTATTCATAATAACAACCCCCCCACCCTTATCTGCAGGCTTTATGATTACGTCTTTATCTTTCTGTAGTTTATCTATAATGTCTTTATCTTTTTTTGATAAATTAAAATTGGGCCTCGATTTTTTAGGGTTAAATTCTTTTAAATCTTTTAAGACCATCTTTTCAAAGGTTTCTATGTTAGATCCTTTGGCGTATGAAGGATAGAATTTGGATATGGGTCTAAGGTTAGTATGGGTTCTTTTATCATCATTATCTGTTACAATTTTAGGGAATTTGGATGGATTTACCTGTCTTTCTATGGGATTCTTCAGAAAATAGCGTTTTAGTGTTAGCTTTCTGATGAATTGTTTTACATGAATATGGGTATTGAATTTGTTAAGAGTAGTAGTTGGAGCAAATGATAAACCTAATGATAATATCCTTTTTTCATCATTATTCAATTCTTTATTGCTCAGGTTAAAAATACCTGTGTTACCAATATTTATCTCACTCTCTTTGCCTCTCCTTCTATTCTTTCCTCCTCTTTGTCCTCTAATTGCCTTTTTCTTAGATTTGATGGGGTGTAAGATTTCTCTCTTTTTTCTAGAGCTGCAAGGTTCTTTGAGGTGCCCTCCCTCGGAGGGCTGTTGCCTAAAAAATCTTTCTCATTATTAATTATCCCGATATCACATTCATTATCTAAGGTTGCAAATCTATTGTTGGTTTCTAAATGCCAACTATCCATCCTTGATCTATTTCTCCTATTGTCATAATATTCATCATTTGAGTCATAGTATGAATTTCTTTGTTGTCTTGTATTTTGCCAAAAGTTATGGTTATTGTGGTTTCTGTTCTCATGATATTGGGATCTGTACCCATTTCTATATGTATCCCTAAAGTTTTGTGGTATTCTATTGCCATAGTAATTTTCAGAATTTTCATGGTATGTTCTATTGGGATAATTAGGGTTGTGACGATATTGTTGGAAAGGAACCTTATATCTATGTGTCCCATAGTTAGAACGATCTCTCCAGTTGGTATTGGATTGGTATTGTTCAGGATATTGTGTATCATATGCATTCTCAAACTGGCCACTTTGTATGTTCCTATTCCCGTATATCTCAAAAGTTTTATTTTTTGGTATGTTAGGTGGTATGTGGCCTCTAGAATGTTGTCTATTAATATGTTTATGTTTATCCCAATCATCTGATTGTGTAGTTACTTTATTAGCATTTTCAATTCTGTCTTTTAATTCTTTAGTTTGTTCCAATAAATCATTCCTATCTCTTTCTAATTTCTTCCATTTGGTGTCTAGTAGGCCATGTTTTAGTTCTATCAATTTATTTACTAGAATATTCTGCCTTTCTTTAAAGTTAGGGTGTTCTCTCTTATTTTCTAATTGATTTTTAAGATCTGTAATTTTAGTATTAATTTCCTCTAAGGTTTCATTACGTGATTTTTTTATAATTTCAATCAATTTTAGTGAAGTTTCTTTTAATGCCAAATCCCATTCTTTTTGGTGTGTTTGTTTTAAAGTGAACGTGCATGCTTTCTTAAATTTCAAGCCTCTAGGGATTATGTTTAAATTAGTGTATTTTTCTAAAAAGACCAATTCCATTTTTTGTTTAATTTCTTTTACCATTAATTTGTCTAGTTCATTTACTAGTTGGTGAAAATCTAAAAGATTGCTTTGTGGACGTTCCTCAGTGATATGTGTGTTACTTAATTCAGATAATAAATTTTCTCTGAATGAAAAAAGTTCAGAGTCCATAGTGAAGATAAAGTGCTAAAGGACAAGTGCTATGTGCAGTTACTACAAAATAAGAATAATAGATAATAGTTAAATGACTATAAATATGTGCAAAAAGCTGCTATACAATGGGGAAAGTAAAAACAGAAGAACACAGGAGTATAGCGCTAATAGCTAAAAGAGAACAAGGCCACTCTAAAACAGTCACCCCAGGACTGTCACGAAGAAAACAAAGTTAGGAGAAAAAAGAGGGCGCTAAGAGCTGAGTTCTCACCACACTTGGTTCAGCCGATTCAAGCTTAGGAATTTTGGAGCAAAGAAAGCAGTTTCCAATCACGCTGACCTGGTTCAGCCGACTCAAGAAAGTAAGAAAAGTTACTAACACTTTGGAGATATTGTTTACTTCTGATAATCTCCAAAAGTGTAAGCTATCAAGCCGTTATTACAATCATTTCGAAGAGTGTGAGTATAACCTGATTACAAGGTGTTCAACATGATCGCTTAACTTTTATGAAAAATCCTACTATATTAACTCCACGCTGACATTATTTGCTGAACTGTAACATTTTTTTCGATCAGTTAACACAAGAAACTATGTTGCAAAGACTGTGAAGATCTCACTCAAGAACGATATTAACATTGTAACAATCTTGCTGCATCTTTTTACAACGCTCAAACATTTTAACAAAAAATATTTCTTTTTCCATATTTTTTATATTTTTTAAGGTGGTAATCCAATTTTTAAAGGGAGACGTCCCTTCTATTTTATTTTAATGTGTAATGTTGTAATTGTATTTTAATGTGAGTAAAGGTATTCATTTCAATTTTATTTGCATTTCCCGTTATTTGACCAAGAGTGGTGAGAACTCAGCTCTTAGCGCCCTCTTTTTTCTCCTAACTTTGTTTTCTTCGTGACAGTCCTGGGGTGACTGTTTTAGAGTGGCCTTGTTCTCTTTTAGCTATTAGCGCTATACTCCTGTGTTCTTCTGTTTTGTTAGCAGCAGCAGGCTTCTTGGCCTGCTTACCCTTGTTCCAGCCTTGCATCGGTTTCTAAGCTGGTTTGGTTTGCGAATCATTACCCTCTTGTTTAGAGGTTCCAGAGTTAGAGGCCGGTCCGTTCCTGCGAAAGGAATGAAAATTAGACTTATTCTTGGCTTTGAAAGGCCTATCTTGTGGGAGGGTGTGGCCCTTACCCCCAGTGATGTCTGAGATAATCTCTTTCAATTCTCGCCCAAAGAGAGTTTTACCCTTGAAGGGGATATTAAGCAATTTTGTCTTGGAAGATACATCCGCTGACCAAGACTTTAGCCAAAGCGCTCTGCGTGCCACAATTGCAAACCCTGAATTTTTCGCCGCTAATCTAGCTAACTGCAAAGCGGCATCTAAAATAAAAGAATTAGCCAACTTGAGTGCGTGAACTCTGTCCATAACCTCCTCATACGGAGTCTCTCTACTGAGCGACTTTTCTAGTTCCTCGAACCAGAACCACGCTGCTGTAGTGACAGGAACAATGCACGAAATGGGTTGCAGGAGGTAACCTTGCTGTACAAAAATCTTTTTAAGCAAACCCTCCAATTTTTTATCCATAGGATCTTTGAAAGCACAATTATCCTCGATAGGAATAGTAGTGCGCTTGTTTAGTGTAGAAACTGCCCCCTCGACCTTAGGGACTGTCTGCCATAAGTCCTTTCTGGGGTCGACCATAGGAAATAATTTCTTAAATATAGGAGGGGGAACAAAAGGTATGCCGGGCTTCTCCCACTCCTTATTCACTATGTCCGCCACCCGCTTGGGTATAGGAAAAGCGTCGGGGTGCACCGGAACCTCTAGGAACTTGTCCATCTTGCACAACTTTTCTGGAATGACCAGGTTGTCACAATCATCCAGAGTAGATAACACCTCCTTAAGCAGTGCACGGAGATGCTCTAATTTATTTGCATTTCCCGTTATTTGACCAAGTGTGGTGAGAACTCAGCTCTTAGCGCCCTCTTTTTTCTCCTAACTTTGTTTTCTTCGTGACAGTCCTGGGGTGACTGTTTTAGAGTGGCCTTGTTCTCTTTTAGCTATTAGCGCTATACTCCTGTGTTCTTCTGTTTTTACTTTCCCCATTGTATAGCAGCTTTTTGCACATATTTATAGTCATTTAACTATTATCTATTATTCTTATTTTGTAGTAACTGCACATAGCACTTGTCCTTTAGCACTTTATCTTCACTATGGACTCTGAACTTTTTTCATTCAGAGAAAATTTATTATCTGAATTAAGTAACACACATATCACTGAGGAACGCCCACAAAGCAATCTTTTAGATTTTCACCAACTAGTAAATGAACTAGACAAATTAATGGTAAAAGAAATTAAACAAAAAATGGAATTGGTCTTTTTAGAAAAATACACTAATTTAAACATAATCCCTAGAGGCTTGAAATTTAAGAAAGCATGCACGTTCACTTTAAAACAAACACACCAAAAAGAATGGGATTTGGCATTAAAAGAAACTTCACTAAAATTGATTGAAATTATAAAAAAATCACGTAATGAAACCTTAGAGGAAATTAATACTAAAATTACAGATCTTAAAAATCAATTAGAAAATAAGAGAGAACACCATAACTTTAAAGAAAGGCAGAATATTCTAGTAAATAAATTGATAGAACTAAAACATGGCCTACTAGACACCAAATGGAAGAAATTAGAAAGAGATAGGAATGATTTATTGGAACAAACTAAAGAATTAAAAGACAGAATTGAAAATGCTAATAAAGTAACTACACAATCAGATGATTGGGATAAACATAAACATATTAATAGACAACATTCTAGAGGCCACATACCACCTAACATACCAAAAAATAAAAATTTTGAGATATACGGGAATAGGAACATACAAAGTGGCCAGTTTGAGAATGCATATGATACACAATATCCTGAACAATACCAATCCAATACCAACTGGAGAGATCGTTCTAACTATGGGACACATAGATATAAGGTTCCTTTCCAACAATATCGTCACAACCCTAATTATCCCAATAGAACATACCATGAAAATTCTGAAAATTACTATGGCAATAGAATACCACAAAACTTTAGGGATACATATAGAAATGGGTACAGATCCCAATATCATGAGAACAGAAACCACAATAACCATAACTTTTGGCAAAATACAAGACAACAAAGAAATTCATACTATGACTCAAATGATGAATATTATGACAATAGGAGAAATAGATCAAGGATGGATAGTTGGCATTTAGAAACCAACAATAGATTTGCAACCTTAGATAATGAATGTGATATCGGGATAATTAATAATGAGAAAGATTTTTTAGGCAACAGCCCTCCGAGGGAGGGCACCTCAAAGAACCTTGCAGCTCTAGAAAAAAGAGAGAAATCTTACACCCCATCAAATCTAAGAAAAAGGCAATTAGAGGACAAAGAGGAGGAAAGAATAGAAGGAGAGGCAAAGAGAGTGAGATAAATATTGGTAACACAGGTATTTTTAACCTGAGCAATAAAGAATTGAATAATGATGAAAAAAGGATATTATCATTAGGTTTATCATTTGCTCCAACTACTACTCTTAACAAATTCAATACCCATATTCATGTAAAACAATTAATCAGAAATCTAACACTAAAACGCTATTTTCTGAAGAATCCCATAGAAAGACAGGTAAATCCATCCAAATTCCCTAAAATTGTAACAGATAATGATGATAAAAGAACCCATACTAACCTTAGACCCATATCCAAATTCTATCCTTCATACGCCAAAGGATCTAACATAGAAACCTTTGAAAAGATGGTCTTAAAAGATTTAAAAGAATTTAACCCTAAAAAATCGAGGCCCAATTTTAATTTATCAAAAAAAGATAAAGACATTATAGATAAACTACAGAAAGATAAAGACGTAATCATAAAGCCTGCAGATAAGGGTGGGGGGGTTGTTATTATGAATAAAACTAATTATATAACCGAAGCAAACAGAATATTAAGTGACCCCAAAACATACAAAATATTAGAACTTAACCCGATCAATAAGATTAAGAAAAATTTACTTCGCATTTTGGAGGAGGGAAAGGATGGGGGTACTATTAATGATAATGAATTCAATTACTTGTATCCTGAATTCCCAAGAACCCCCATCTTTTACTTCCTCCCGAAAATCCATAAGGACCTTATAAATCCTCTGGGGAGACCCATCATATCTGGAATAGGCTCTATAACATCTAATCTTTCCAGATATGTGGATATATTTCTTCAGAAATACGTTAAAAATCTCAACACCTATTTGAAAGATTCCACTCAAGTACTACAATTAGTTGAAAAAATTAAATGGGAAGAGAATTATTTCCTTGCAACTAGTGACGTTACATCCCTTTACACGATCATTGATCATGAACAGGGCTTAAGGGCCATTGAAAACACTCTGGAATCAGATAAAGATATGGATAATCATCTTAGAAAGTTCATTCTAAAAGGAATAAAATTTATATTAGAAAACAATTATTTCGAATTCAATGGTAGATATTATCTTCAATTAGAGGGTACCGCGATGGGCACGAGGTTCGCGCCAAGTTACGCTAACATATTCATGGGAGATTGGAAGGATCATTTCCTTATGTCACATGAATTTGGCGCGGACCTCGTGCTCTTCAAGAGGTATATAGACGATATACTAATAATATGGAAAGGCTCTGAAGAAAACCTGAAATTGTTCTTTCAAGCGATGAATACCAATGATAAGGGTCTTCATTTCACCTACCAATATAGTAAAACTTCCATTTCTTTTCTAGATTTAGAATTATTCGTTGATGAGGGTAATTTAGCTTCTAAAACATTCTTCAAACAAGTAGACTGTAATGGGTATGTACATAAGAAGAGTTGCCACCATGAAAGATGGAAAGGCAATATACCCATAGGTCAATACCTTAGAATTAAGAAAAATTGCTCTAAATATACAGACTTTGAGACCCAGGTGAATGTCCTCCAACAGAGATTCTACGAAAGAGGGTACAGTGAGCAAGAACTAGAAGGAGCCATGATTAGAGCCAGAACAACAGAGAGAAGTTCTCTCTTACAGTATAAAGATAAAAACACATCAGCCATCAGGGATAATAAAAATGAGTATGATGTAGCACTAATAACAAACTATAATGACGATCACCAAACATTACGTAAAATAATTACAAAACATTGGCACATAGTCAAAAAAGATCCCTTGATAGGAGATCTCCTAGCATACAAACCTAAAATCATTTTTAGAAAAGCTAGAAATCTAAAGCAAATTCTAGCTCCCAGTGTCCTAAAGAAAGACAATGGCACTATGGTAGATCAAGATCTCAGAGGGAATAATCTAAAGGGTTTTTTTCCCTGCATTTCATGTAGGGCTTGTAGGTATAGTAGCAAAATTAGCTCCATTCAGATAACAGGGACAAATATAGATTTTAAAATTAAAGATACTATAAGATGTTCTCACAAAGGCATTATATATCTTTTAAAATGTTCATGTGATTTATTTTATATTGGAGAGACCACCAGATTTTTACGTGACAGGATCAGGGAACATCTCTGTAATATTGAAAAAGGGAATCTAGACACCCACTTATATAAACATTTTAGAGAAATCCACAAAAATAATTTACAGCATTTAAAATATTGGGGAATATGTAAGGTCAGAGGAGACTGGAGAGGAGGGGACTTCGAAAGCAAATTACTCAAAAAAGAAGCCGAACTAATCTATAAATTTGATACCCTTTTCCCCCGAGGTCTCAATTCAGAGATAGACCTATCCCCTTTTTTAGGAATTAAGATATAATATATTTACAATTAATATATAGACAATATATGAAAATATCCCAAATCCTATATGAAGAACTGATAACATTTACTCTAGAATGTATAAAAGATAAATAATTCTTTAGAACTTCAGAAATTAAAAAAAGAATTTTATAACATTTAGTAATCAAGAAAAGGTTTCATAGTTTGATTAATTTACTACAAGGTTATATATAACGAAAATCATTCTTTATTCTCCAGCACCATTTAATACCCAACTATGATAAGTTGATGTCCAAAGAATTCTAACAAATAATTTCTTTGATCATTTCTATCCTTTATGTACTAGATGATTAAACTGTCTATCCCAATAGATATGAAACTCACTAATTCTTAATAAAATACCACCTTTGGCCTTACCACCTTAATCGAGTTTTACCACCCTAACTGAACATTCATACATATGCTATGATATCTTTAAGTTTGAGCGCGATAAAAACTTTTTATAAATATTATGTGTACCAGCTTTTATTGAATGAACGGATGACCCAATTCAAACGAAGATAATATACCACCTTAAGTATAAATAAGCTTTATCATAATTCCACCTTTAATTGGAAAAACTCACAACCAATGAACACAATCCAAGGATCATTTAAACCCTGTCCCGGGAACTAACCAGTATCTTGAAAAAGCCCTATCGGGTGAAACGCGTAGACTTACTTGTGTTGTTCCCAACAAAAGACTTTACTCTATCTTTAAATCTAGGTACCTAGTTTTACTCTGTAACCCGCGCGTGATTCACGCTAAGTGCGGGTCTGTGGACTTTCATTATCCCCTTGGAAATCCTGCAATATCTGACATATAGAGGTTTGAAAAAACAAGCTGTCTCCAATCACGCTGACCGGGTTCAGCCGATTCAAGCTTAGGAATTTTGGAGCAAAGAAAGCAGTTTCCAATCACGCTGACCTGGTTCAGCCGACTCAAGAAAGTAAGAAAAGTTACTAACACTTTGGAGATATTGTTTACTTCTGATAATCTCCAAAAGTGTAAGCTATCAAGCCGTTATTACAATCATTTGGAAGAGTGTGAGTATAACCTGATTACAAGGTGTTCAACATGATCGCTTAACTTTTATGAAAAATCCTACTATATTAACTCCACGCTGACATTATTTGCTGAACTGTAACATTTTTTTCGATCAGTTAACACAAGAAACTATGTTGCAAAGACTGTGAAGATCTCACTCAAGAACGATATTAACATTGTAACAATCTTGCTGCATCTTTTTACAACGCTCAAACATTTTAACAAAAAATATTTCTTTTTCCATATTTTTTATATTTTTTAAGGTGGTAATCCAATTTTTAAAGGGAGACGTCCCTTCTATTTTATTTTAATGTGTAATGTTGTAATTGTATTTTAATGTGAGTAAAGGTATTCATTTCAATTTTATTTGCATTTCCCGTTATTTGACCAAGTGTGGTGAGAACTCAGCTCTTAGCGCCCTCTTTTTTCTCCTAACGCTGCTAACAAAACAGCATGAAGGAGTAGCCCCCGATCCGGGACCAGATCTAGTAGGGGGCAGACTCTCTCTCTTCGCTCAGGCTTGGGCAAGAGATGTTCAGGATCCCTGGGCACTAGAAATAGTTTCTCAGGGTTATCTTCTGGAATTCAAGGAACTACCCCACAGGGGAAGGTTCCACATGTCTCACTTATCTTCAAACCAAATAAAGAGACAGGCATTCTTACATTGTGTAGAAGACCTGTTAAAAATGGGAGTGATACACCCAGTTCCAACCGTGGAACAAGGAATGGGGTTTTACTCAAATCTGTTTGTAGTTCCCAAAAAAGAGGGAACTTTCAGACCAATTCTGGATTTAAAGATCCTAAACAAATTTCTCAGAGTGCCATCGTTCAAAATGGAAACCATTCAAACAATTTTACCTACAATCCAGGAGGGTCAATTTATGACTACCGTGGATCTAAAGGATGCGTATCTACATATTCCTATCCACAAAGATCATCATCAGTTCCTAAGGTTCGCCTTTCTGGACAAACATTACCAGTTTGTGGCTCTCCCATTCGGGCTAGCCACTGCTCCAAGGATTTTCACAAAGGTACTCGGGTCCCTTCTAGCGGTTCTAAGACCAAGGGGCATTGCAGTGGCACCTTACTTGGACGACATTCTGATACAAGCGTCGTCTCTTTCAAAGGCAAAGGCTCACACAGACATCGTTCTGGCCTTTCTCAGATCTCACGGATGGAAAGTGAACATAGACAAAAGTTCCCTGTCTCCGTCGACAAGAGTTCCTTTCTTGGGGACAATAATAGATTCCTTAGAAATGAAGATTTTTCTGACAGATGTCAGAAAGTCAAAACTTCTAAATGCTTGTCAAGTTCTTCATTCTGTTCCACGACCTTCCATAGCTCAGTGCATGGAAGTAGTAGGGTTGATGGTTGCTGCAATGGACATAGTTCCTTTTGCGCGAATTCATCTAAGACCATTACAACTGTGCATGCTGAAACAGTGGAATGGGGATTATACGGACTTGTCTCCAGTGATTCAAGTAGATCAGAAGACCAGAGACTCACTCCGTTGGTGGCTAACCCAGGATCACCTGTCCCAGGGAATGAGCTTCTGCAGACCAGAGTGGGTCATCGTCACGACCGACGCCAGTCTAGTGGGCTGGGGCGCGGTCTGGGACTCCCTGAAAGCTCAGGGTCTATGGTCTCGGGAAGAGTCTCTTCTCCCGATCAATATTCTGGAACTGAGAGCGATATTCAATACTCTCAGGGCTTGGCCTCAACTAGCAAAGGCCAGATTCATAAGACTTCAATCAGACAACATGACGACTGTTGCTTACATCAACCATCAGGGGGGAACAAGGAGTTCCCTGGCGATGAGAGAAGTGACCAAGATCATAAAATGGGCGGAGGATCACTCCTGCCATCTATCTGCGATCCACATCCCAGGAGTGGAAAACTGGGAGGCGGATTATCTGAGTCGTCAGACATTCCATCCGGGGGAGCTCCACCCGGAGATATTTGCCCAGTTAACTCAATTATGGGGCTTTCCGGACATGGATCTGATGGTAGCGTCTCGTCAGAACTTCAAGGTTCCTTGCTACGGGTCCAGATCCAGGGATCCCAAGGCGACTCTAGTGGATGCATTAGTAGCGCCTTGGACCTTCAACCTAGCTTATGTGTTTCCACCGTTCCCTCTCATTCCCAGGCTGGTAGCCAGGATCAAACAAGAGAGGGCCTCTGTGATTTTGATAGCTCCTGCGTGGCCACGCAGGACTTGGTATGCAGACCTGGTGAATATGTCATCGGCTCCACCATGGAAGCTACCTTTGAGACAGGATCTTCTTGTACAGGGTCCATTCGAACATCCAAATCTAGTCTCTCTCCAGCTGACGGCTTGGAAATTGAACGCTTGATTCTATCTAAGCGTGGGTTTTCGGATTCTGTGATAGATACTCTGGTACAAGCCAGAAAACCTGTAACTAGAAAAATTTACCATAAAATATGGAAAAGATATATCTGTTGGTGTGAATCCAAGAAGGTTTGGATAAGGGATTATCAGCGAGTTCTCTAAAGGGACAGATTTCCGCTTTATCTGTCTTGTTACACAAACGATTGGCAGCTGTGCCAGATGTTCAAGCATTTGTTCAGGCTTTGGTTACGATCAAGCCTGTTTACAGACCTTTGACTCCTCCCTGGAGTCTAAATCTAGTTCTTTCAGTTCTCCAAGGGGTTCCGTTTGAACCTTTACATTCCATAGATATTAAGTTGTTATCTTGGAAAGTTTTGTTTTTAGTTGCTATTTCTTCTGCTAGAAGAGTTTCTGAGTTATCTGCTCTGCAGTGTACTCCGCACTATCTGGTGTTCCATTCAGATAAGGTTGTTTTGCGTACTAAGCCTGGTTTTCTTCCAAAAGTTGTTTCCAACAAGAATATTAACCAGGAGATAGTTGTGCCTTCTTTGTGTCCGAATCCAGTTTCAAAGAAGGAACGTTTGTTACACAATTTGGATGTAGTCCGTGCTTTAAAATTCTATTTAGAAGCTACAAAAGATTTCAGACAAACATCTTCTCTGTTTGTCGTCTATTCTGGTAAAAGGAGAGGTCAAAAAGCTACTTCTACCTCTCTTTCCTTTTGGCTTAAAAGTATCATCCGATTGGCTTACGAGACTGCCGGACGGCAGCCTCCTGAAAAAATCACAGCTCACTCTACTAGGGCTGTGGCTTCCACATGGGCCTTCAAGAACGAGGCTTCTGTTGATTAGATATGTAAGACAGCGACTTGGTCTTCCCTGCACACGTTTGCCAAATTCTACAAATTTGATACTTTTGCTTCTTCGGAGGCTATTTTTGGGAGAAAGGTTTTGCAAGCCGTGGTGCCTTCTGTTTAGGTAACCTGATTGGCTCCCTCCCTTCATCCGTGTCCTAAAGCTTTGGTATTGGTTCCCACAAGTTATGGATGATGCCGTGGACCGGACACACCAATGTTGGAGAAAACAGAATTTATGCTTACCTGATAAATTACTTTCTCCAACGGTGTGTCCGGTCCACGGCCCGCCCTGGTTTTTTAATCAGGTTTGATGAATTTATTTCTTTAACTACAGTCACCACGGCACCCTATGGTTTCTCCTGTTTTTCTCCTGTCTGTCGGTCGAATGACTGGGGTGGGCGGAGCCTAGGAGGGACTATATGGACAGCTTTTGCTGTACTCTTTGCCATTTCCTGTTGGGGAAGAGAAATTCCCACAAGTTATGGATGACGCCGTGGACCGGACACACCGTTGGAGAAAGTAATTTATCAGGTAAGCATAAATTCTGTTTTCTTAATGAAAATTAAATTCAAGAGAAGGAAGAAGAACACTGAAAATAGCATGACAGTAAAGAGGGGATTTTAATTTCTGCTGTATCAGATTCATGACAATTTAATGTTAGGTAGACTATCCTTTTGAGCTATCAGTTTAAGATTATATTGAATCAAACATCATCAATATTTAACTTTAATACTAATTTCCCATATTCATACTTTCAAAGTATAATACACATTGTAACAAATGGCACTTACAAGTTCTGATGAGTGATCAATGACACAAGTATCGAGCAATTTGATTCGTTAGTGATAGTATAAAATGTGTATTTCAATCAGATTGGCTGATGTCATAAATCATGTGATTATGCATATCCCAATCAAAAGTGGTGAAAAACTTCACTAGTATGTGGGTTGTTTAGGAGTTTGCATCAAATTTGGTGCAAAAAGTGTTGCATCAAATATGTTGCTTAGTGGAGAGTGGGACTTGTATTACATGCGTTAAAAATAGTGTAAATAGATTTATCTAAAAAAGGAAGTTAGCTATATTATGCAATGTATTTAATTTTTATCCCTATATCTACTAGTACACCAAACTTGAAGTAATACTTTGCACCAAATTTGAAGCAATAAGATTTCTCCCTTGCTTTGTAATGAGAGACAAAGATGTAACATAATCCATAAGTACTTTTATTATGTAATATGATTCATTCTCTTGCAGCATCAAACATAACCTTTCTGTGTTTTCAGAGTCCCATTGATTTCTATGGCATTCACGGCCTCAAGGGTGGCGGTTTGAATGAAAAGGTACGCAAGCATACCTGTTGAATGTTTGATAAATTGGGAAGAGGGTCAAATAGAGTCGAATCTGAATTCGAAACATCTGGAATGACGCAAGCATCGATCTGCGTTGGATTGATATCGTGAATGGTAAATAACAATGGTTATGGTGAAAGAGAAATATATTTATTTTTTACGTGGCTTTTTTGTTGAGGGAGCTAAGGTGCCTGTGGTTAATAACCTTGTCCTCCTTCTTTCTACAGATACTGGTGTTTCTGCTGGTGTGCTGGCAACAGATGATAGGCTTAAGGCAGTGTCCTGCTGGTGTGTAAAGTGCTCAACCAACACACCCAAAAGCTGATTTTGTTCTCTCCATCTATTGTCCATCTGTATATCAGACAGAATTCGCATCATCTCTGACTGGTTTTGAACACTTAACGATGCTGCAGTGTCTCTCTGCAGCTCTATGCTACGTCTGTGTAACCTCCCATGGCCTCTGAAGAACCTCTCTTCACCATTGTGTAAGCTTTCTGTGCTTGTGATGAGCCTCCTCTGGAGTGTAATGTATTCCTCACCCTTTGTGCTGGTGTTGGCTCCTCCTCTAAACCAAAGGGAGGATATTCCTCTGGCCATGAATGTTACCAGGGGTCATATGGCAATGTCGGTGACATCACTCCCGGGTCCTCAATTGAAGCCATCCAACCATGCTCATGCCTGGGAGCACACTGTTCCTGCAGTTGCCTGAAGACTGGTGGTGCTGGTTGTTGTGGTGGTGGCATGGTTGTTTGTATCCTTGTGACATGAGGTTCTGTGAAGGAGCTAAAGGATGAGAGGGATTAGTACAGTCAGATATATGTCCATGTGGACATACAATGTACCTTGATACATGCTAGGGCCTATACTGATTCACATGTCAAACTCTATAACATGCATGTGCACATTGTGAGTTGGTCTATGAGGGATTTGAATATGAGCAGTATACAGGGATGTGTTTCATACAATAGTTATGTGTACATGTTGATGATGAAATAATGTGTTCTTTAAGTGACACTATGGTCACACAATTTACTTTAGCTTGATCTATGCACAAAACCTGCTTTTTTAAGCTAAATGTATTAGGATGGTTATAGTGTCCATTTAAGGAAAACTCTACTTGTGGCCTGTGTTACTCTGAGACATGTTAGTATTGCACTATTCCACCTCACACCATGAATTGCATTGTGTTATGTAGCAGTAATGTCAAGTATAATTGTATATGTTTTTGTTAGTACTCCAAATACCATGCTCCTCATCATGTACATGAATGTGTGATATTAAAGGATGTTGTATTGATGTTACTCACCAGCAGGACTGCTGTGGTACTCAGGGACCTGCGTATCATCTCCTGCCAGGTGTTGTACTTCATTGTCAGGGATGGCCCACCGCCTGTTCCTTTCTGGTGGACTGCTTCCTGCCCCCATCTTCTCCTTGAACCGCCTCTTACAATCATGCCACCTCTTTTTCAGGCACTCTACAGTCCTCCTCTGCAGGGCCACACTGTTGACGGCATCCACTACATTCAGCCTTGCAGTCTTTCTTTTTCTGACACTGCCTTTGCTCTTCTCCTGGCCAAAGAGGTCACTGTAGTTGTAAGAGCCTGTAGTGGCTAGTAAGGTAGGATCACAACTGCAGAACTATGAAGAGTTAAGTTTGTATCACCTTGACCAAAGGGCTATTAAACAGCATAGACCTAATTGGCTTTAGTGAAGTTGTTGTACAAAAATTGTACAGTTTAAGGAAAACTTAATTTTCAGTCTCCTTAGGTAATGTACTTCCCAGAACTCTTAATGGTAAAAGTATGGAGCTTGAAGGGTTAAACTGAATATGAAGTGGCCTTAAACTCACTTTAATGAGTATTGTACTATCTGGTATATAAGTCCCACTTTCATGAGTTGCAGCAGATACAGAGAATATTGTATAACAGGGAACCCACCAGTGCGGCTGCTTAATGTACAAGATGTAACAGTGTTTAGTAAGTAGTAACAAAGTGAGCGGTTCAACAACAGTTTCCCTTGAAGTGCCGCTGGAGAGAGAGAGCTAGAGCGCTGCTGGTGTAGCTCTAAGAAGCAAGCGGCTTGCGGACGGAGGGCTAAACTATTTTTATGCAAATTAATAGTTTTAAATTTAAAACAGGGAATGAAGATATCACATCAAAATATTTTAACAAAAGCTGTTGATGCACACGCACTTGACTCCAAAAGCAATACATATTGTACCACCAAAAAACAGAAATAATGGTCAAAACTGAAATGTGCATGAATGTATTTTAATTTGAAATAGAATAATTTTTTTGCAGTATGCTTACTTTAAAAAATGTTTCTAGTTAAAATTATTACTGTGTTGTGCATACCCCATGCACCAGCATTCAAAACCATAACTGCTCAGTCAGTAGTGGCTAGTATGATGCAATATAATTTATTGCTGATACCGCTTGCTTTCTAAGCATTTGCAATGGTGTAACTAATACATCTGTATTCATATGCATACTCATAGCAAGATGTTTGTCACTTAGTAGGCGTGCAAAATACTTACATTCTTAAAATATTTTGATATGTTGCACAGAAATACCTTAAAGGTGTATGTCTACTATTTTTTTTTTTAGAATGTTGCTTGTAACCTGTATATGGCTGAGAACAAGCTGCAAATCATTTACGTTTGTTTCTTCTGAATTTACTTAGTTAAAAAGGGATATGAAAGCTAAAATTAAACATCCATGTTTCAGACAATAGCCTCTATTTATCAAGGTCTGTCTGACCTGATCCGACAGTGCGGATCAGGTCCAACAGACCTCGCTGAATACGGCGAGCAATACGCTCAGAGCAGGCGGACAGGTTATGGAGCAGCGGTCTTTGTGAACGCTGCTTCATAACTGCTGTTTCTGGCGAGCCTGCAGGCTCCCCAGAAACACGGGGCATCAAGCTCCATTCGGAGCTTGATACATATGCTCCAGAGCATGCAATTTTAAGATAAATGATTTACTTTTTTACCTTCATTCTTTTGCTATAATTTGTTGAAAAGCATACCTAGGTATGCTCAGGAGCAGCAATACACTACTGGGAGCTAGCTATGATTAGTTGCTGCATATATATGTCTCTTGTTATTAGGTGGCCCAATGTATTCAGCTAGCTTCCAGTAGTGCATTGCTCTCTTTCAACAAAGGATACCAAGAGAATGAACTAAGGCCGCCTTTTCAGCTGGTTTTTAACCTGAAAAGAGGTTTTTGGCAACTTGAAAAAAGCGCAGAAAACTGCTTGGGGATTGCAATACGTTTTTAGATCACTTTTCAACTACTTTTCGAGACCATTTTCGTCTTATTGAATTCGGCCCCTGTCTTTTACACTGCACCCATGTTAAACACTGAAATGGCCAATTGAGACCTTCTAGAGTTTTGTTTACATACGTGGTATCAATTGATTAATGCTCCATTCATCCCTATTGGGGACGCTGTACACAGTAAACAGGGTACACATTTTCATATGTATAGGCATATATACATATGTAAATGTGAAGACTACATGATATTATGTACAGCTATGGGCATCTGCAGGAAAACTCACTTTAGAACACCTACATCTTAAAAAATGCTGTGATTTTATATTTCATATTTGATTATATTTCTTATTCGCACTGGCATTGTTACAGTACCAACAGTGTACCAAGGTTAATATCAGATGAACAATGTCCTGCATAGGGAATCAGCAATTCACAACCCAGCCAGTTTTCAGGTTTAAAACAGAATGACATTTATTAAAGGCTAGATGCCTAGTATTTATACAGGTTTGACACCCCCCCCCCCCAGATGGGGGTTGAAAGACTGTTGTACATTACATGGAGGGAACAAGCCCTTTGACATGATACAATAGAATTATATTACTTAAACACTTCAACCACAAGACACTCTTGGCCCTTCTTATCACTTAGGCGTTTTCTCTCTGGAGGTGATCAAACAATAGAATGCTTAGCACTAATTAGATTATAGCTGGAGCCAGCAACTCTCTCTTTAGAAATTAGTTTCTTAGCTAAACACAATTAACTCCTTCAGTCCTGACAGAAGGGTCTGTCACATATCTCCCCCGTTGTGGAACACTCCGGCAGACCCGGCTTGACCCTTTGGCGGGTCAACCTGGGGATGACCGGACTAGGAGGTGTTAGGCATGTCAGTTTGCCAGGACAATCCATCTGTATTCCCGTTATGAGAGAGAATTCCTGTCCATACAAAGAAGGGTTCAACTTCCTCAGTGCCCAGACTAGGGCTAAACAGTCCTTCAAAATCCCATCAGCTTCTTTACGAGTTTTCTGTACCTGCTCTTTATAGGTATCCACAATCCCTTCATACTGACATAGGGTGCCCTTGAGTTGCTGCACCTCACTATGAGCCAGCGTCAGCTTCTCCTCAAGTGTCGCTAAGTTTGTCTTTAATGTTTCATGTCCCACTCTCAAGCTGGTGTTTTCTGCAGTCTGTCGGTGCAGCTTGTCTAGCAGAGATTCACGTTCTAAACGTGCTTTTTCCTCTGCGCTCCTCTTCTCCTTCATCAGCGCATTGTAACGGGACTTCCACATATCAATAGCGGATAGAGATTTACTAAGCTCAGCGTCCTGGGGCTTAGCAGCAGGGGGGTCAGTCTCTGCTGCACGGATCTGGGCACGGGTAGTCACAGAGTTAACATCAGCGGGACCCATAGGAGCGTAGGCAGAAACAAGGGGGGCCAAGTCATTTCCAAGAAGAACATCAGCAGGTAAGTCCTTCTTGACCCCCACATTCACAGGTCTAGCGCCCACTCCCCAATCCAAATGTACCCTGGCAACAGGTAGGCTGAACACATCGCCCCCTGCTACCCTCACAGCCACAGTGTCTCCAGTGTACTGTTTCTCAGACACCAAGTTCTTTTGAAGCAAGGTCATGGTAGCACCAGTATCCCGTAGACCACTGACCTTCTTCCCATTCACTTGAACCAGTTGCCGGTTATTCCGGTGGGCAGCTTGCACAAGGTCTGCCTCATGTAGGATGCTCCAGCATTCTTGCGCCTCTACGTAGCGGGCCGCAGGCTGAGAGTTACGTGGGATTCCGCCGGCGGGTCTTCTCCAGGACTGTGCTTGGTTCGCTGCATTTAGGGGACACTCTGGTCTTTTGTGCCCTAGTTGCTTACATCCAAAGCACCAAATAGGCTGTGAGTAGCCCCGTGAATTGAACCGGGCTCTCTGAGGGTAGTTCGTGGCCGGAGGCCATGTGGTATAGCGGTGCGCCGGGGGTTGGTAACTGGCAGCTGCTGGGGTGACTGGGGGTCTGTACTCCACTCTAGCAGGGGGCTTAGTGGTAGCAGTGTCCAGTTTGCGGGCATCCATATACTCATCTGCCAGGCGAGCAGCTTCATGCAGGGTGGAGGGTTTACGGTCCCGAACCCACTCTCTAACTCCTGCTGATAACTTGTCAAAGCAATGTTCCAACAGGAATAGCTGCAGCACCTCTTCCCCAGATACGGCTTGGCACCCCGCTATCCAGTGAGCTGCTGTGCGGTGCACCTTACATGCCCACTCAACGTAGGAATCACCAGCTAATTTAACAGTGTCTCTGAACCGCCTCCGGTATGCCTCCGGTGTAACCGCATACCTGGAGAGCAGAGCCTCTTTCACAGTATTATAATCCCCAACCTCCTCATCTGGAATGGCCCGAAAAGCCTCACTGGCCCGGCCGGATAATTTTCCGGATAATATCGTGACCCAGTCCTCTGCGGGTACCTTGTGTAGTGCACATTGCCTCTCAAAATCCGCAAGGAACCCATCAATCTCTCCTTCTGTTTCCAGGAAGTTTTTAAAAGCTGCAAAATTTACTTTTCTCTTTTCCACTTGGGCTGCTGCAGCGCTGCTTTGGCGAAGTAGGTTGGCTTCCACAGCTGCTATGACCCGGTCGATAATTTCCGCAGATGGGTTGGGGCCATAATATGCCAGTCTTATTTTAACCGCCCGATCAAAGCTTGCTTCTTCAGGGGTTCTGTCTGATATGCTGGGCCCATTGGTTCCTTCTGTCCCTGGTACTCTTTCCATCTTAGTCAGTATTGTAATAATCCCCCTCTTCCTGAGGTTACTGGCTTGTGTAGTTGCTCTTCTGGGCGATAAGGTTCATCCCGTCGCTTGCCACCAATTGTTACAGTACCAACAGTGTACCAAGGTTAATATCAGATGAACAATGTCCTGCATAGGGAATCAGCAATTCACAACCCAGCCAGTTTTCAGGTTTAAAACAGAATGACATTTATTAAAGGCTAGATGCCTAGTATTTATACAGGTTTGACCCCCCCCCCCCAGAAGGGGGTTGAAAGACTGTTGTACATTACATGGAGGGAACAAGCCCTTTGACATGATACAATAGAATTATATTACTTAAACACTTCAACCACAAGACACTCTTGGCCCTTCTTATCACTTAGGCGTTTTCTCTCTGGAGGTGATCAAACAATAGAATGCTTAGCACTAATTAGATTATAGCTGGAGCCAGCAACTCTGTCTTTAGAAATTAGTTTCTTAGCTAAACACAATTAACTCCTTCAGTCCTGACAGAAGGGTCTGTCACAGGCATTATAGTCACAAACAGTACAGGCAAAATTAAAAAACGTGTTTTTATAGGAGATCTGTTTCCATCCACACCACTGCTAACCCTCTAAATGCATCTATTAGGTTACTGGTATAGTCAGACTGTGCACTCTTTTTCTTTTTTTTTTTCCTTTTTGTATCACACACCCATATACTATGTATTTTATAAAAAGAAAAAAAAGTATTGGGGGTGAGATTGCAGCGCTTTACTTTATTGATATTTATTGTTTAATATTTAAAAACAAGAATAAAGAAAAAAAAAAAAAAAAACACCAGAAAAAAAAAAAAAGGAAGACCAATATCAGTTATGTTATCTTAGTTCTGTCTTTATTTAGGAATTCCTCCCAATGGAAGCGTATCGTTAAGAAGATATCTTCCCTTTTAGTCTTTAAATAAGTGTACTTTTCTAATTCCAATAGCTCATTTACTCTAGGTATTAACATTTCTTCATTTAATATACCCGCTTTCTTCCAATTTTGTGCTATAATGGATTTAGTACCATTTAGTATATAGGTTATGAGTTTAGCTTTAATTTTACAGATACCTTTAATGGGTTTATTTATGAGGGCATTATATATATCTATTTGAAATTCGGCATTATTTAGGATAGACTGAATGCATGAAAGGGTGCCTGACCATAATCTTTGAATTGATGGGCAATCCCACCATATATGTTTCATTGTTCCGACCGATCTGCACCGTCTCCAACAATAATTTGACGCATTCGGATAAATACTATGCAGTCTGGCTGGTGTGAGATACCACCTAGTTAATATTTTATAATTAAGTTCTTGAATATTTGAAGAAGCTGAGGTCTCAGCTGTTTTTAGTAAGATTTTATTCCATTCTGCATTTTCCAAATGGATGCCAATCTCTTTCTCCCATTTATGTATATATACATGATTTTTGGGTTTAGCCATTAAAAGTTTATAACTAAGGGAGATTGTTCCTTCTATTGAGATTCCTTTATGACATATTTTTTCAAAAATGGTTAGCTCTCTTACTAAGTTAGTCCTTTATATATGGTTAGTTACAAAATTGTTTAATTGGAAATATTTTAACCATTTTGAATATGCTCCTCCTGCTATATTTATAAGATGTTCTTTTGATCTTAATTTGCCTTGTTCTAGGAAGTTTACTAGAGGGATCGTATCTTGTGTCTGTTTTATATTATACAGTCTAGGCACTATACCTCCCTGAAATTCTGCGTTAATATTTATTGGAAGTAGTGGGGATGGGGAGGATGAGATATTGGGATATATAGATACTATATTATCCCATTGTGTAATTATGTGCTGAATCAGGGGAAAGTTTGCTATACTTGGGGGTCTGCTTTCTGCCAGTGTCCAGCATAGCTTACTGATTGATTGGTGATGAATTAAATTAGTTTCTAAAGTTATCCATGCTTTATTATTTTTATTTGTATGCCAGTCTATTACTCTCTGTAGTACTATTGCCCTATAGTAGTTCTTGATATTTGGAACCCCCAACCCTCCGTGTTTTTTTTGACATGTATAGTGTGGAGATGTTAATTCTAGGCTTTTTCCCGTTCCAGATAAAGGCATTGATCATCTTCTGGAGATTAATACAGTAACTCTTAGGGAGAGCAATAGGAACTGTCTGAAGAATATATAATATGCGAGGGAGTATGTTCATTTTTATTGTATGTGCGACCAAACCAGGAAAGTGGTTTTTTTTTCCATTGGATAAGATCTTGCTGAATATTTTCTGCTAGTTTAATATAATTTTCTGTAAAAAGGCCTACATTATCAGACGTAAGATAGACACCTAGATATTTAAGCGAAGATTCTTTCCAAGAATATAAGCTTTGTTGCTTATAGGCCTGAAGGACCTGTGGGGGTATTGAGATGGGCAATGCCTCCGATTTGTTGTTATTTATAAAAAAATTTGAATATTTCCCAAACTCTTGGAAAGTCTCTTCGAGAGCACTAATAGAACTAGCTGGGTTAGTAAGGGTTAATAGTACATCATCTGCGTAAAGCAAGATTTTATACTCCTTATTTCCTATATTCAACCCGTTGATTTTAATATTAGAGCGAATTCTAGCAGCTAAGATTTCCATGGATACTACAAAAAGTAGGGGAGACAGTGGGCAACCCTTTCTAGTGCCGTTAGTTATTTTAAATGGGTCCGAGATCATACCATTAACTCTCACTTTTGCAGATGGACAGGTGTATAGATGAAATATCTGCTGAATATTTTTTAAGCGTTAGCTGTAAAAATGACCAGTCAAGCCAGTCGAACGCTTTTTCAGCGTCCATTGATACTGTTATTAAAGGAATCTTGTTTAATTTTGCAAATTTCATTAAGTTTAATGTTTTAATGGTATTGTCCCGTGCTTCTCTGCCTGGGACAAATCCCATCTGGTCAGTGTTAATAATATAGGGGAGGATCTTATTTATTCTATTAGAAATGATTTTAGAGAAGATTTTTATATTGTTGTTTAATAACGAAATTGGTCTAAAATGTTTTGTAGTATTTGGTTCTTTACCTGGTTTAGGTAATACTACGATTCTGACTTCTAATATTTCTTTTAGAAAAGAGGAATTTTCACTAAGTGAGTTAAATAATCTAAGAAGATTAGGTGCTAAGGACTCTATGAAGGTCTTGTAATAAGTTGCATTAAAGCCATCTAGGACTGGGCTCTTACCAAGTGGTAGGTTCTTGATAGTCTTAGTGACCTCCTGTATTGTAAATGGTTAGTCTAATGTCATTCTTTGTGATTCGGTGAGAGTAGGTACCTGTGGTATTCACAATCACTTTAAATGGTGAATACAAATTTATGACAAAAATAAAGGTTTTGTTGCTCTTTTCTTATAATAAGCAAGAAGAAATAACTTATTCAACTTGTTATATAAGGTGAGGCTTTAGTTTAGTAATTGAATTTATATATATGAAATTATATCTTGAAATAACACATAAGGAAATGTGGATAGTTTCTGTTATAATAATGATACAACAAGGAGAACCACAGGAATAAATGTGAGTGATAAATGGTTTAAATCACTCATATGGCAGTTCAATAATATCCAGGGTAAAGTTGTTGCTTTAAGTATAAGCAAGGTTTTCACGCACTCACACAAGCAGACAATAAAATATGTACAGTCCAAACACACTCTCATATATCCCAAATACGTATCAAAAGTACTTTTCCAGATGACAGGTTAATAAGCAAAAGAGGTAATCGAATATAGGATTGATACAAACAACATAAGGTAAGTATTTGTGCGTGGATAGCGGTACTTAGCTTATAACCAGGGCGGTTGAGGCAGCGTGGGTATGAGAGAGCTGAAAGGAGCTGACAGGCAGGTAGATTGAGCTCCGGTAACCGCTCAGTGTGAGCGCGACTTCGGCGTCTGTAGTATGAAGTTCCGGTAAGCGTAGTAATCTGGCAGGCTGGTTCCGGTAGGGAGCAAAGGTAGCAAACGAATATGCAGCGCATATAGTAAGGATTGAGCATAAAGACCTGAAAGTCTAGTAAAGTCTAAGAGCAAAGTTATTTCACAGGAGACAAAGTGAACTGTGAAGGAACAACTTCAATTTTCAGGCCCAGAATGAGGCTAGACTGTGTCCTTAAATAGGAAGGAAGTTCTTGAGAGGTGCAAATTTAAAGGTATATCACATGTCCCCCCCCTCAGGGAATCACCCCTGGGGATTCTAAATGTGGTTTGAGGGGGTATTTCCTGTGGAAAGTCCTGACCAACTGGGGTGAATGAACAGATGAATGAATGAGCCAGGAGTTATCTTCTGGGCCGTAACCTTTCCATTTAATGAGATATTCCAATTTATGTCTATTTATCCTAGAGTCAAGTATGGATTCTACCTCAAATTCCTCGGTTATCCACTATTACAGGAGGTGGGGGTGAGTCAGAAGTGCGAACTTTGACAGGATATGGTTTCAACAAAGAGATATGAAAAGATGGATGAATTTTATAATCTGTAGGCAATTTGAGTTTTACCACATTGGAATTGATTACTTGTTCGATTGGGAAAGGACCCAAAAACTGATTAGCAAGTTTTTTGCTGGGAACATGAAGTTTGAGATTCCTAGTTGAAAGGAGTACTAAGTCCCCAATCTTGTAATCAGGGCCTTGTCTATGAGTTAGATCATAATATCTTTTTTGATAGTTTTTTGCTTCCTTCAGATGTAACTTCAGGACATTTAGTCTTTCTTGGAGATTGTATGTAAATTCTGTAGCAACTGGGGAATTTACTGTTTTACTAGAAAGAGATATGGTGTTAGGGTGGAAACCATATGTCGCATAAAAGGGGGAGGTTTTGATAGATGCGCTTAAAGAATTGTTATATGTAAATTCAGCCATGGGGAGATAATCTGACCAGTCATCTTGGAGATGTGATATATAACAACGTAAGAATTGCTCTATGGTCTGATTCAGTCTCTCTGTTAGTCCATTTGTCTGTGGATGAAAAGCAGTCGTATATCGATGGTCAATCTTTAACAGTTTACATAGAGATCTCCAGAAAGAGGATGTAAACTGGGTTCCCCTGTCTGTAACTATGTTGGTCGGTAGTCCATGTAATCTAACTACTTGGTCAAGAAAAACTCTAGCAGTTGTTATAGCTGTGGGTAATCCCTTGAGAGGGATGAAATGTGCTAGTCTGGTTAAATGATCCACTATTACCATGATAGTGTTATTATGTTGTGAAAGAGGTAATTCAACAATGAAATCCATTGCTATGGTACTCCATGGTTTATCCGGGATAGGCAGAGGTGTAAGTAAACCAATTGGTCTTTTGTGAACTAATTTGTTTCGGGCACAGTTCTCACACCCGGATACATATTCATAGATGTATTTATTCATGCCTGGCCACCAGAAATTACGTCTGGTGAGGTCAATGGTTTTTTGGATTCCCGGATGTCCAGAAATTATATCATCATGGGTATGTGAGAGGACTGATGATCTGATACTCTCGGGTACATATAGTTGATTGTTATGATAGTATAATCCGGTTTGAGGGTCTTTGGAACAATACTGGTGAGGTATTGTATCTTCTTTTAAGGCATTATGTACTTCTTGTTCTATAGGTGTGAGGACACCAATGAACTTTTCAGGTGAGATAGTATAATTAGGTGAATCATGGGGTGAAGTTTCTGATATTCTAGATAGAGCATCAGCTTTCGTATTTTGAGTTCCTGGTTTGTAGGTGATGATGAATTTAAAGCGGTCTAAGAATAAAGACCATCTAGCTTGTCTGGCTGTTAAAGTTTTGTTCTTCTTCAAATATTCAAGGTTCTTATGGTCAGTAAATATTATGAAGGGGAGTTTTGATCCTTCTAAGAGGTGTCTCCATTGTTCTAGAGCACTTTTTATAGCCAGAAGTTCCTTATCACCCACACTATAGTTGACTTCAGCACTAGTTAATGTTCTGGAAAAGAAAGCGATTGGATGAATTTCACCATCATCACCTTGCTTTTGAGAGAGTACTGCTCCTATGCCAGTGTTAGAGGCATCCACTTCGAGTTGGAATTGAGCTTCAAAATTGGGGAGTGAAAGTATTGGAGCAGTAGTGAATAGTTCTTTAAGGGTATCAAGGGTTTCTTGTGCTTTGTCAGACCACTTGAATTTTTGATTAACACTGGTTAATTGGGTTAGTGGTCTGACTATTGAAGAAAATTTTTTAATAAACTTTCGGTAAAAATTGGCGAAGCCAATGAAGCGTTGTAGTGATTTTACAGTGGTGGGAATAGGCCAATCGATAATAGCAGAAATCTTTTCAGGATCCATTTGTATTTTATTAGGAGTGAGTATATAACCTAAGAACTTTATCTTAGAAACATGGAATACGCATTTTTCTAGCTTGGCGTATAATTTGTGTTCCTTAAGACGAGTAAGTACCCATCTTACGTGTTTTTCGTGTTCAGAGGGAGTTTTGGAATATATCAAGATGTCATCTAAGTATATGATAACACAAATGTCCATGAGATCATGGAATATTTCATTAATAAAATGCTGAAATGTCGCGGGAGCATTGCTCAGACCAAACGGCATCACATTATACTGGAAAAGCCCATAGCGGGTTCTAAAGGCGGTTTTCCATTCATGACCTTCTTTCATACGTATGAGGTTATAAGCCCCCTTAAGGTCAAGTTTGGAATAGATAGTTGCTTCATTCAATCGTTCTAATAATTCAGGTATAAGTGGTAGAGGGTATCTGTTTTTAATAGTTATTTCATTTAAAGCTCTGTAATCAATGATAGGTCTTATAGTACCGTCTTTATTACGTACCAGAAACATTCCAGCTGATGCTGGTGATGTTGAATGTGATATAAAACCTTTTCGGAGGTTGTCGTCGAGATAAGAGCGTAAATAAGTTAACTCTTCTTGTGATAATGGGTATATTTTACCGTGAGGTATTTGAGACCCTGGTATTATATCAATGGGGCAGTCAAACTCTGCTTCTTTTAAGTCAAACACCTCTGCCAGATCCTGATAAATTTCTGGTAGTTCTTTTTCTATGGTAGAGATTAGCTGAAAAGGATAACAGGTATTTAAACAGTATGGTGATTCTAGAGTTAGCTGTGTGTTTGACCAGTCAATGCTGGGATTATGTTTGTTTAGCCAAGAAAATCCTAGAATAAGAGTATGCATATGGATAGTGATTAAATCAAAGGACAGATATTCAGTATGGCCTTTATCAGTAGTCACTAAAAGTGGTATTGTTTGATGTGTAATGGGACCATTTTGTATGTGTGTGCCGTCAATGAGTTTAACAGATACTGGTTGTGCCTTGCAAACAATAGGGATTTTATTTAATTTAACAAAAGATATATCAATATAATTTCCGGCTGCCCCAGAATCAATCAACGCTTTAGATCGTATGTTTTTCTGATCCCACTGTAAAGAAAGATCAACAGTCAGTTGAGGGTTTTGAGCAAGGAGTAAAATATTATGTTTTATAATCATCTTACCCTTTTTTTGTCTTAGAAGATTTGGGCAGTTTGAAACGGAATGTTCTTTTTGCCCACAATATAAACAAAGGTTTTCAGATTTACGTCTGGCCTTTTCTTCGGGTGTAAGGGGTCCCCTTATAGCTCCAATTTCCATTGGAGTTTGATTGGATGTACCCTTTTCCTGTGTTGGAGTGTAATGATATGAACGTCGCTGTGTTACATCAAAAGAAGCCCTTTCAGCCTTCCTTTCACGTAGTCTACGATCCAGAGTTGTGCTCAATTTTATGAGACCGTTTAAAGATTCAGGCATCTCCAAGCGGGACAACTCATCTTTTAAAGATTCAGAAAGTCCCAATCTGAATTGGTTCTTTAAACTTATTTCATTCCATTTAGAATCATCAATCCACATTTGGAACTCAGTGATGTATTCTTCTACGTTCCTTTTTCCTTGTTTCAAAGATCTTAGTTTAGTTTCTGCAGTGATCTGAGTATGAGAGTCCTCATACAAGGATGTCATTGCTAGAAAAAATTCTTCCAAAGAATCAAGTATTGGATGGTTATTCTCAAAAAATCTGTTTGCCCATGAGCGGGGCTCCCCCTGGAGGAAAGAGATAGTGGTGCATACTTTGATTCTTTCAGAATGATAAGTCTTAGGCCTAAGTGAGAAAAGTAAATTACAAGCATTTTTAAAATCTCTATATTCACTTCATTTACCAGTGAAGGTTTGTGGGTAATTAATATGTGGTTCAGGTGTTTCTAAACTTTTCACAGGTAAACATTCTTTTATTAGTGTTTTAAGTGCCTTGTTTTCTGTTTGTAATTCAGTTAAAGCCCTTGCTAAGTATTCCAATTTTTGATTGATATTAGTGATTTCATTCTTTATTTCACTGGGATCCATATTATATTTAGTGGTATGTCCTATATTTTATAGGCCTGAAAATTCTGTGGTATTCACAATCACTTTAAATGGTGAATACAAATTTATGACAAAAATAAAGGTTTTGTTGCTCTTTTCTTATAATAAGCAAGAAGAAATAACTTATTCAACTTGTTATATAAGGTGAGGCTTTAGTTTAGTAATTGAATTTATATATATGGAATTATATCTTGAAATAACACATAAGGAAATGTGGATAGTTTCTGTTATAATAATGATACAACAAGGAGAACCACAGGAATAAATGTGAGTGATAAATGGTTTAAATCACTCATATGGCAGTTCAATAATATCCAGGGTAAAGTTGTTACTTTAAGTATAAGCAAGGTTTTCACGCACTCACACAAGCAGACAATAAAATATGTACAGTACAAACACACTCTCATATATCCCAAATACGTATCAAAAGTACTTTTCCAGATGACAGGTTAATAAGCAAAAGAGGTAATCGAATATAGGATTGATACAAACAACATAAGGTAAGTATTTGTGCGTGGATAGCGGTACTTAGCTTATAACCAGGGCGGTTGAGGCAGCGTGGGTATGAGAGAGCTGAAAGGAGCTGACAGGCAGGTAGATTGAGCTCCGGTAACCGCTCAGTGTGAGCGCGACTTCGGCGTCTGTAGTATGAAGTTCCGGTAAGCGTAGTAATCTGGCAGGCTGGTTCCGGTAGGGAGCAAAGGTAGCAAACGAATATGCAGCGCATATAGTAAGGATTGAGCATAAAGACCTGAAAGTCTAGTAAAGTCTAAGAGCAAAGTTATTTCACAGGAGACAAAGTGAACTGTGAAGGAACAACTTCAATATTCAGGCCCAGAATGAGGCTAGACTGTGTCCTTAAATAGGAAGGAAGTTCTTGAGAGGTGCAAATTTAAAGGTATATCACAGTACCTCGTCTCGTATGTCTCCTTTATATACGAAGCTTTATCTGACACCAGATTTTGAGAAAGGTGTTTAGGGTCAAGGTTATATAACTGCTGGTAGTAATTTTTGAATTCTCTAGCGATATCTTGGCTACCTATAATATGGTTCCCTTGTGCATCCACTAATTTTGAAACATGTGTCTGCAATGTTTTTTTCTTTAATGCCCTTGCCAAAAGTTTGCCGGCCTTGTTACCTCCATTGAAATAGATTTTTTTAAGTGCCAATGCCCTTCGCCCTTCGTTGGGCCCCTTTATTCATGAAGGCATTAAGGTTGTTACGGGCTTCTTTAAGTTGGCTAGTTAGGTTCGTGTTATAGGGGTCCTTTTCATGAGCCTGTTCTGTATTTTGAAGGGTTTTAATAAGCAGAAGGTAAGTTCTATTTAAATTTTTATTTATTCTGGCTTTATGCTTAATAAACTCTCCCCGTACCACTTGTTTGTGTGCTTCCCACCATATAGCAGGAGAGGTATCTCCCCATTGGTTGCAATAAAAGTACGTATCTAATGTTTCTTGGATAGAGTTCTTAATTTGTTGTTCTTTCAGTAAGTGATCCTCCATTCTCCATTGATATGGGATTAATGGGGTTTCTGGCCAATTAATACTTAATGAAATTAATGAATGATCTGACCATGATATATTGTGTATTTTTGACTCTTGTACTAAAGAGTAACTATTTTGGTCAGTACAAAAATAATCAATACGTGAGTATGATTGTTGTGGTGCTGAAAAAAAAAGTATAGTCCTTTGTTGTGGGATGCAATGTTCTCCAACTGTCTATAAGGGATAAAGAAAGCAAGTTGGATTTAACCGAATCTAATCTAATTACATGTTTGGGTATATTACTCTTTTTTTTTGAGCAGTCCAACATTGGCTCGAGTGTGAGATTAAAATCCCCACCCACTATTAATGTACCTTTCATTTTTTCCAATATAAGATTAGTGACTCTCTTAAAAAATGTTTTTTGTCCTGTGTTGGGTGCATATAAGTTAACTAATGCAACTGGTCTATTATATAACAGGCCGACCAAACATAGGTATCTGCCTTCTATATCTTTATCCATTTGAAGAAGTTGGAAAGGGATATCTCTCTGAATTAATATGCATAGACCATTGCGTTTACGTATGCTCGTACTTTGGTAGATAGTGGGGTAAAATCTGCTTGTAAATCTCGGTTCATTATTATGTACAAAATGAGATTCTTGAATAAAAAAAATATCTCCTTTCTCTTTGTGAAAACTATGTTATGCCATATTCCGTTTTTGAGGTGCATTTAGGCCTTTCACATTTTGAGATAAACATTTTATTTGTTTTATTTCCATTATGTTACATTAAAGAAAAAAAAAACCAGATGAGTGAGTGACCTTTTTTTTTATACATATGTCTTTCCTATTTAGGATAAGCCCAGAGAGTAAAGAGGAACCCGGGGGAGGGAGAGGAGAAAGAGTGAGAGAAAAAAAAAAACCCTAACAAACCAACGGGGGGGGGGGGGGCATCCATGTACCTCCTTAGCAGCTCTTTGTGAGAGAAAAAAAAAAAGATTCTATTACCCTTCTCCCCCACGAGAGAGGGACAGGGAGAAAAAGAGAAAAAAAAGAGAGGAAAGGCTATTCCAGAGGGAAAGAGGGGAACAAGGGTAGTAGAAAAAAAAAACGAGGGAGGAAAAAAAAAAAACCTCGCACTCACGAGGTTTTACTTATTATATAACCTAACCACTCGTTACTATAACCACGGCCTAGCTAATATATTTCCTGTGAGATAGCTAATTTTCTATTTATTATCTTTTATTTTATAAAGTAATTATTAATATTGTGCGCTTTCAGTAAGTGTCTTTACAAACATTTTATAAGTTGTGTTTTAATACTCATTCTATATAGGAGGAAGAAGAAGAGAAAGAAAAAAAAAAAAAGAAAAAAGGAGGACCCCCAACCATAAAGCCTTTCCATGTTCTGAGGCCTAGTGATTCACCTGGTGATTTACTTTTTCTAAACTTTTTCTAACCTTATTGTAACTAATATAATTACTATCATCTATGTTATCATTAAATTTTCCTTCCCTTTTCTTCTCCCTTTCCCCTAAATCCTCTATTCCTCTAAGTTGTGTCTTTATAGCTCCTTCTTAATTTATAAATCAAAATGTGTAACTTTGTGCAAAAACCTAACCATTCACTTTCTCTGACTGTGCTATACCTTATATCGGTCCTATGCATCATTTATATTCCTTTTATTATCCTTTATATTATATATAACAAAAAAACACTCCCCTTATTAAGTAACTTATTTAAGTTATGGAGGCCTAGATTTGGAGTTTGGCGGTAGCCGTGAAAACCAGCGTTAGAGGCTCCTAACGCTGGTTTTAGGCTACCTCCGGTATTTGGAGTCACTCAAAAAAGGGTCTAACGCTCACTTTTCAGCCGCGACTTTTCCATACCGCAGATCCCCTTACGTCAATTGCGTATCCTATCTTTTCAATGGGATTTTTCTAACTCCGGTATTTAGTCGTGTCTGAAGTGAGCGTTAGAAATCTAACGACAAAACTCCAGCCGCAGAAAAAAGTCAGTAGTTAAGAGCTTTCTGGGCTAACGCCGGTTCATAAAGCTCTTAACTACTGTACTCTAAAGTACACTAACACCCATAAACTACCTATGTACCCCTAAACCGAGGCCCCCCCACATCGCTGCCACTCGATTACATTTTTTAACCCCTAATTTGCCGACTTCCACCTACGTTATCCTTATGTACCCCTAATCTGCTGCCCCTAACACCGCCGACCCCTATATTATATTTATTAACCCCTAACCTGCCCCCCACAACGTCGCAGCCAGCTACCTACAATAATTAACCCCTAATCTGCCAACCGCAAAGCGCCGCTACTTAAGTTATCCTTATGTACCCCTAATCTGCTGCCCCTAACACCGCCAACCCCTATATTATATTTATTAACCCCTAATCTGCCCCCCTCAACGTCGCCTCCACCTGCCTACACTTATTAACCCCTAATCTGCTGAGCGGACCGCACCGCTACTATAATAAAGTTATTAACCCCTAATCCTCCTCACTAACCCTATAAAAAATAGTATTAACCCCTAATCTGCCCTCCCTAACATCGCCGACACCTAACTTCAATTATTAACCCCTAATCTGCTGACCGGAGCTCACCGCTATTCTAATAAATGTATTAACCCCTAAAGCTAAGTCTAACCCTAACACTAACACCCCCCTAACTTAAATATAATTTAAATCTAACGAAATTAATTAACTCTTATTAAATAAATTATTCCTATTTAAAGCTAAATACTTACCTGTAAAATAAATCCTAATATAGCTACAATATAAATTATAATTATATTATAGCTATTTTAGGATTTATATTTATTTTACAGGTAACTTTGTATTTATTTTAACCAGGTACAATAGCTATTAAATAGTTAAGAACTATTTAATAGCTAAAATAATTACAAAATTACCTGTAAAATAAATCCTAACCTAAGTTACAATTAAACCTAACACTATACTATCATTAAATTAATTAAATAAAATACCTACAATTACCTACAATTAAACCTAACACTACACTATCAATACATTAATTAAATACAATACCTACAAATAACTACAATGAAATAAACTAACTAAAGTACAAAAAATAAAAAAGAACTAAGTTACAAAAAATAAAAAAATATTTACAAACATAAGAAAAATATTACAACAATTTTAAACTAATTACACCTACTCTAAGCCCCCTAATAAAATAACAAAGACCCCCAAAATAAAAAATGCCCTACCCTATTCTAAATTACTAAAGTTCAAAGCTCTTTTACCTTACCAGCCCTGAACAGGGCCCTTTGCGGGGCATGCCCCAAGAAGTTCAGCTCTTTTGCCTGTAAAAAAAAACAACATACAATACCCCCCCCCAACATTACAACCCACCACCCACATACCCCTAATCTAACCCAAACCCCCCTTAAATAAACCTAACACTAAGCCCCTGAAGATCATCCTACCTTGTCTTCACCTCACCGGGTATCACCGATCGGTCCTGGCTTCAAAATCTTCATCCAACCCAAGCGGGGGCTGGCGATCCATCATCCGGTGGCTGAAGAGGTCCAGAAGAGGCTCCAAAGTCTTCATCCTATCCGGGAAGAAGAGTAGATCCGTACCGGCAACCATCATCTTCCAAGCGGCATCTTCTATCTTCATCCGATGAGGACCGGCTCCATCCTGAAGACCTCCACTGCGGACCCATCTTCATCCGGCGACGTCCAACTGAAGAATGACGGTTCCTTTAAGGGACGTCATCCAAGATGGCGTCCCTCGAATTCCGATTGGCTGATAGGATTCTATCAGCCAATCGGAATTAAGGTAGGAATTTTCTGATTGGCTGATGGAATCAAGTTAAAAGGACAGGGCGGGCCGTGGACTGGATACACTACAAGAGAAATAAATTTATCAGGTAAGCATAAATTATGTTTTCTCTTGTTAAGTTTATCCAGTCCACGGATCATCCATTACTTGTGGGATACCAATACCAAAGCTAAAGTACACGGATGATGGAAGGGACAAGGCAGGAACTTAAATGGAAGGAACCACTGCCTGTAGAACCTTTCTCCCAAAAACAGCCTCCGAAGAAGCAAAAGTGTCAAATTTGTAAAATTTTGAAAAGGTGTGAAGCGAAGAAGTCGCAGCCTTGCAAATCTGTTCAACAGAGGCCTCATTTTTAAAGGCCCAGGTGGAAGCCACAGCTCTAGTAGAATGAGCTGTAATCCTTTCAGGGGGCTGCTGTCCAGCAGTCTCATAGGCTAAGCGTATTATGCTCCGAAGCCAAAAGGAGAGAGAGGTTGTCAAAGCTTTTTGACCTCTCCTCTGTCCAGAGTAAACGACAAACAGGGCAGATGTTTGACGAAAATCTTTAGTAGCCTGTAAGTAAAACTTCAAGGCACGGACTACGTCCAGATTATGCAAAAGACGTTCCTTCTTTGAAGAAGGATTAGGACACAATGATGGAACAACAATCTCGTGATTGAAATTCCTGTTAGAAACCACCTTAGGTAAAAACCCAGGTTGGTACGCAGAACTACCTTGTCTGAATGAAAAATCAGATGAGAATCACAATGTAAGGCAGATAACTCAGAGACTCTTCGAGCCGAGGAAATAGCCATCAAAAACAGAACTTTCCAAGATAAAAGTTTAATATCAATGGAATGAAGGGGTTCAAACGGAACTCCCTGAAGAACTTTAAGAACCAAGTTTAAGCTCCATGGGGGAGCAACAGTTTTAAACACAGGCTTAATCCTAACCAAAGCCTGACAAAATGCCTGGACGTCTGGAACTTCTGCCAGACGTTTGTGCAAAAGAATAGACAGAGCAGAGATCTGTCCTTTCAAAGAACTAGCTGATAAGCCTTTGTCCAAACCCTCTTGGAGAAAGGACAATATCCTAGGAATCCTAACCTTACTCCATGAGTAACTCTTGGATTCACACCAATAAAGATATTTACGCCATATATTATGGTAGATTTTCCTGGTGACAGGCTTCCGAGCCTGTATTAAGGTATCAATGACTGACTCGGAGAAGCCACGCCTTGATAGAATCAAGCGTTCAATCTCCATGCAGTCAGTCTCAGAGAAATTAGATTTGGATGATTGAAAGGACCTTGTATTAGAAGGTCCTGCCTCAGAGGCAGAGTCCATGGTGGAAGAGATGACATGTCCACTAGGTCTGCATACCAGGTCCTGCGTGGCCACGCAGGCGCTATCAGAATCACCGATGCTCTCTCCTGTTTGATTTTGGCAATCAGTCGAGGGAGCAGAGGAAACGGTGGAAACACATAGGCCAGGTTGAAGAACCAAGGAGCTGCTAGAGCATCTATCAGCGTTGCTCCCGGGTCCCTGGACCTGGATCCGTAACAAGGAAGCTTGGCGTTCTGGCGAGACGCCATGAGATCCAGTTCTGGTTTGCCCCAACGATGGACCAGTTGAGCAATCACCTCCGGATGGAGTTCCCACTCCCCCGGATGAAAAGTTTGACGACTTAGAAAATCCGCCTCCCAGTTCTCTACGCCTGGGATGTGGATTGCTGACAGGTGGCAAGAGTGAGACTCTGCCCAGCGAATTATCTTTGAGACTTCTAACATCGCTAGGGAACTCCTGGTTCCCCCTTGATGGTTGATGTAAGCCACAGTCGTGATGTTCTCCGACTGAAATCTGATGAACCTCCGTGTTGCTAACTGAGGCCAAGCTAGAAGAGCATTGAATATTGCTCTTAACTCCAGAATATTTATTGGGAGGAGTTTCTCCTCCTGAGTCCACGATCCCTGAGCCTTCAGGGAGTTCCAGACTGCGCCCCAACCTAGAAGGCTGGCATCTATTGTTACAATCGTCCAATCTGGCCTGCGAAAGGTCATACCCTTGGACAGATGGACCCGAGAAAGCCACCAGAGAAGAGAATCTCTGGTCTCTTGATCCAGATTTAGTAGAGGGGACAAATCTGAGTAATCCCCATTCCACTGACTTAGCATGCATAATTGCAGCGGTCTGAGATGCAGGCGCACAAATGGCACTATGTCCATTGCTGCTACCATTAAGCTGATTACTTCCATGCACTGAGCCACTGACGGGCGTGGAATGGAATGAAGGACACGGCAAGCATTTAGAAGTTTTGATAACCTGGACTCCGTCAGGTAAATTTTCATCTCTACAGAATCTATAAGAGTCCCTAGGAAGGAGACTCTTGTGAGTGGTGATAGAGAACTCTTTTCCACGTTCACTTTTCCATGCGACCTCAGAAATGCCAGAACTATCTCTGTATGATACTTGGCAATTTGAAAGCTTGACGCCTGTATCATGATGTCATCTAGATACGGAGCCACCGCTATGCCTCGCGGTCTTAGAACCGCCAGAAGTGAGCCCAGAACCTTTGTAAAAATTGTCGGGGCAGTGGCCAACCCGAAGGGAAGAGCTACAAACTGGTAATGCCTGTCTAGAAAGGCAAACCTTAGGAACCGATGATGATCTTTGTGAATCGGTATGTGAAGGTAGGCATCCTTTAAGTCCACTGTGGTCACGTACTGACGCTCTTGGATCATGGGTAGGATGGTCCGAATAGTTTCCATTTTGAATGATGGAACTCTGAGGAATTTGTTTAAGATCTTTAGATCCAAGATTGGTCTGAAGGTTCCCTCTTTCTTGGGAACCACAAACAGATTTGAATAAAATCCCTGTCCTTGTTCCATCCGCGGTACTGGATGGATCACTCCCATTACTAGGAGGTCTTGCACACAGCTTAGGAATGTCTCTTTCTTTATCTGGTTTGCTGATAACCTTGAAAGATGAAATCTCCCTTGTGGAGGAGAAGCTTTGAAGTCCAGAAGATATCCCTGAGATATGATCTCCAACGCCCAGGGATCCTGAACATCTCTTGCCCACGCCTGGGCGAAGAGAGAAAGTCTGCCCCCCACTAGATCCATTTCCGGATAGGGGGCCGTTCCTTCATGCTGTCTTGGGGGCAGCAGCAGGCTTTCTGGCCTGCTTGCCCTTGTTCCAGGACTGGTTAGGTTTCCAGGCCTGTCTGGAATGAGCAACAGTTCCCTCTTGTTTTGAAGCGGAGGAAGTTGATGCTGCTCCTTCCTTGAAATTTCGAAAGGCATGAAAATTAGACTGTTTGGCCTTTGATTTGGCCCTGTCCTGAGGAAGGGTATGACCCTTGCCTCCAGTAATGTCAGCAATAATTTCCTTCAAGCCAGGCCTGAATAAGGTCTGCCCCTTGAAAGGAATGTTGAGTAATTTAGACTTTGAAGTCACGTCAGCTGACCAGGATTTAAGCCATAGCGCCCTACGCGCCTGGATGGCGAATCCGGAATTCTTAGCCGTTAGTTTAGTCAAATGAACAATTGCATCAGAAACAAATGAGTTAGATAGCTTAAGCGTTCTAAGCTTGTCAATAATTTAATTCAATGGAGCTGTCTGGATGGCCTCTTCCAGGGCCTCAAACCAGAATGCCGCCGCAGCAGTGACAGGCGCAATGCATGCAAGGGGCTGTAAAATAAAACCTTGTTGAATAAACATTTTCTTAAGGTAACCCTCCAATTTTTTATCCATTGGATCTGAAAAACCACAACTGTCCTCAACCGGGATAGTGGTACGCTTTGCTAAAGTAGAAACTGCTCCCTCCACCTTAGGGACCGTCTGCCATAAGTCCTGTGTAGTGGCGTCTATTGGAAACATTTTTCTAAATATAGGAGGTGGGGAAAAGGGCACACCGGGTCTATCCCACTCCTTGCTAATAATTTCTGTAAGCCTTTTAGGTATAGGAAAAACGTCAGTACACACCGGCACCGTATAGTATCTATCCAGCCTACACAATTTCTCTGGAAATGCAACTGTGTTACAGTCATTCAGAACAGCTAATACCTTCCCAAGCAATACACGGAGGTTCTCAAGCTTAAAGTTAAAATTAGAAATCTCTGAATCAGGTTTCCCCGAGTCAGAGATGTCACTCACAGACTGAAGCTCTCCGTCCTCATGTTCTGCATACTGTGACGCAGTATCAGACATGGCTCTAACAGCATTTGCGTGCTCTGTATCTCTCCTAACCCCAGAGCTATCGCGCTTGCCTCTTTATTCAGGCAATCTAGATAATACCTCTGACAGGGTATTATTCATGATTGCAGCCATGTCCTGCAAGGTAATCGCTATGGGCGTCCCTGATGTAATTGGCGCCATATTAGCGTGCGTCCCCTGAGCGGGAGGCGAAGGGTCTGACACGTGGGGAGAGTTAGTCGGTATAACTTCCCCCTCGACAGAAACCTCTGGTGATAATTCTTTTATAGATAAAGACTGATCTTTACTGTTTAAGGTGAAATTAATACATTTAGTACACATTCTCCTATGGGGCTCCACCATGGCTTTCAAACATAATGAACAAGTAGGTTCCTCTGTGTCAGACATGTTTAAACAGACTAGCAATGAGACTAGCAAGCTTGGAAAACACTTTAAAACAAGTTTACAAGCAATATAAAAAACGTTACTGCGCCTTTAAAAAACACAAATTTTCCCAAATTTTGAAATAACAGTGAAAAAATGCAGTTACACTAACAAAATTTTTACAGTGTATGTAATAAGTTAGCAGAGCATTGCACCCACTTGCAAATGGATGATTAACCCCTTAATACCAAAAACGGAATAACAAATGACAAAAACGTTTTTTAAAACAGTCACAACTGCCACAGCTCTACTGTGGCTTTTTACCTCCCTCAATACGACTTTTGAAGCCTTTTGAGCACTTCAGAGAAGTCATGGATCATGCAGGAAGAAGCTGGATGTCTGTGTCTGTAATATTTGCTGTGCAAAAAAAACGCCAAAATAGGCCCCTCCCACTCATATTACAACAGTGGGAAGCCTCAGGGAACTGTTTCTAGGCAAAATTCAAGCCAGCCATGTGGAAAAAACTAGGCCCCAATAAGTTTTATCACCAAACATATGTAAAAAACGATTAAACATGCCAGCAAACGTTTTAAAATACACTTTTATAAGAGTATGTATCTCTATTAATAAGCCTGATACCAGTCGCTATCACTGCATTAAAGGCTTTACTTACATTACTTCGGTATCAGCAGCATTTTCTAGCAAATTCCATCCCTAGAAAAATATTTTAACTGCACATACCTTATTACAGGAAAACCTGCACGCTATTCCCCCTCTGAAGTTACCTCACTCCTCAAAATATGTGAGAACAGCAAAGGATCTTAGTTACTTCTGCTAAGATCATAGAAAACACAGGCAGATTCTTCTTCTAAATACTGCCTGAGATAAACAGTACACTCCGGTACCATTTAAAAATAACAAACTTTTGATTGAAGAAATAAACTAAGTATAAAACACCACAGTCCTCTTACGACCTCCATCTTAGTTGAGAGTTGCAAGAGAATGACTGGATATGGCAGTGAGGGGAGGAGCTATATAGCAGCTCTGCTGTGGGTGATCCTCTTGCAACTTCCTGTTGGGAAGGAGAATATCCCACAAGTAATGGATGATCCGTGGACTGGATACACTTAACAAGAGAAATCAATACAGATTAGGATTGTCAAAAACCATAAAAGATGAATTAGCCAGAATTGAATTACCTAACACATTAGAGTCTCTGATGTCACTCACTATAACTATTAACCGCCATTTATGCGAAAGAAGATATGAAAGGGGATTCACTGAAACAGGAGCCAAGAAAATATCACCAACATATGCAACCTCTATACTAACTAAACCGTCTGATGAACCTATGGAAATAGGTTTGCTTAAAGGACCTCTAAACCCAGAAAAAAAAAGCTAGAAGACGATTAAACAATCCCTGCATGTACTGTGTATCAAAAGGACATGAAGTTAAGGACTGCCTGAACCTTCTCAGACAAAAGAAGGGTAAGCCACAGTCAAACAGTGTTTGTTAAACCACTAAATCTAGCAATTCAGCTTATTGTATACTTTCCCTTTCTTTGCGGTGGGATCAACATCGAATATCCGCTGAGGCCATTTTAGACTCAGGTGCATGTGGTAACTTAATTTATAATTCTTTTGTGTGTAAAAATAAAATACCACTTAAAAAAAAACAAAAAAACTCCTGTCTCCATAAGAGTAATTGATGGTAATCAGATTTTTACAGGGCCTATTACTCACCATTCCTCTGTCTGTCAGTACCATATCTGGTCATAGAGAACACATATCTTTTGATGTAATTCCTTCACCAATTCCTATTGTCCTTGGTTTACAATGGCTTAAATTACACCAACCTACTATACTTTGGAAATAATTAAAAATGATCTTAGAATCTGACTTTTGCAGTAAAACCTGTTATCCTAATCTTTCCATTTTAAGTGTCGAAGAAATAAAATGACCATGACATGAGAAAGCCTAACGGCGAAATGCGCATCAGGCATATTTTGTGATTCCTTACAGCACCTTATATTGTTTGCTTTATGGTATTAATTGGTCATTTTTGTGGTGACTAAGAATATTTTTACAGTCTATGGATGCACGAACCCAACAAGTTTTAATAATTTAATATTTGTGTTGGTTCTACCTTTATTTAGTTTAATTGGTTTTGGGGACTATGTCCTCTTTTTGTTAATGGCCTTGGTGGAACCAGCATAATGGGACAACCATTGCTGATTGCTCAATAACTGCATCTCTGTCATCTTACTTTAATTATTGGTATATCTTATACTTAGGAATTTTTTGGTGCTGTTTGGATCATATCCACTTTGGATTTTTAAATCATTTTATATTAACATTATCACTTATTTTACTTTATGTGTAATAAAAGTTATGTTTTATATGTCACCTGTCACATAGTCTCCACCTTATAAAACTTTGAGTGCTCTTTATGTGCCTCTTGCCTTATCATGGGGGGAGACTTTAACATACCATTACAATGAAAAATATAAAGAGTGGGCCTTTCTGATGCTCCAGTATAATGTTTGTAATTTAAATTAAAAAAAAAGAAGTTGTTTTGAGTGTGAGGCATATAAGGATAATATAGTGACCAGGCGGACATATAATAAACCAGTTATTAAGCTGTACCTCCCTTCTCCATCTTGTATAACATTGAATTAATGAAAAAGAATCCCTGCTTAAATTATTACTCCAACTCCTTGTTTTTTTTTACGTTTAGGGTGAGATGCATAATAGAAGGTGCCAAATTTAAATTGAAAATATTCAGTTCCCTAACTTTTAAGAAGTGTGTCTCCTGAAGGAGGACTATGTCCCCTTTATATCTTTTAATGTCTGTTAGGGCTATATTACCTTTCCTGGGGGAGTTGAAACCTTTGGCATTGATTGTGAGGATATGCATAAAAATATTGAATTTATGTATATTTGAGTCTGTGGTCATAAGGGTGTAATGTATAGATATTATAATATAGGGATATATCAATGTAGTATTTGAGCTCTTTGTGGTCGTAAAGTTGGAACATAGCAGCACTCCAGTCTGTGAGTTGAACAAGTAATATAAACAAAAAATATTGTGTATACATAGACAAAACATTTGTCATATGTCTAGGTTGAAACAATTGTTAGGGAGGGGGGTAGCTATCTCTCTCCATCTTAGAAAAAGTTATGCAATAACCTGTTATAAAGGACAGTATGATACATAACACCTATAATTGTCCTAGGGCGTCTCTCTATGAGGGTAAAAATGGAAGGGAGTGGTGACATCTGTACAATTTTAATCAAGAGGACTCATGAAACAATAACTTAAATATTCTGGCTATACCACATTATCCTCGCTAAAATAAGATAAGGGTAAAGTATATTTATACATTGTTATAATATAAGTAACCATAAATAGGATAAAGTATATATCTGAAAGTTCTGAGGTTTAGTCCCAGGTATTTTGATCAGTGTATTGTGTTCCCAGTTAGTTAGGAATCTCTGTGTGAGGCCCTGCAACATTTTTTTTTGTGGGGCAAGAAAAAAGGAACATATACCCTTTTACAAAACCTCATATAGTATGTATATGGGGGAGTAAGTATGCTCTATGCAGGATGGTGAGAAACATTCAATGTGTCACATTTTGTGACTCTAAGGTTTGAGTTTAAACTACGTGATTTTAATGTTCCTTCCTTGTCTACCCAATGTGGGGGTTTATAGCAAGAACGTGTTGGCAGTACATTAACTCAGTGGTGAACAGTATTTCTGTTATAATTAGCTTTCAGAAGCATTCATTATAGGGATTTTTCATGTGTCGTGGTCATGTTGGAAGTTGTTCTCTTGGAATAGGTAGGTTCTGTCTCTTCTTTTTTGGTACTGTGGACCATTGCAAATTGTGGTCTGAGGGATGTGGAATTTGTAGTGTAGTTTGGCTTGTAGACTCTGGTTCTAGTGTGTTTGGTGGTTGGTTGATGGTAATGTTCAAGCTTTTAGACAATGTTCCTAGGTCTAATAGGTCTCTGTATATGATATGTTTTTCTGTAACATATTTTCTTTTCTTGAAGAATAGATGTGAGAAACTTTGCTGCTCTTCTCTTTTCTATGGTGGCTGGGCATAGGTTTTGGTATATTTGTATCTTATTAATCTTGGTGTCTAATGGGTTGAGAAGCACTGGCGGTCGTCCATATGAGGTCTTTATCTCTATAGTTTAGAAATCTCACTATGACATCTCTTGGTGGAGCAAATGCTGGAGGTTTGGGCCTTAGAACCCTGTGTGCCCTTTCAATAGAGATTTCCGCAAATTGAGTGGCATGAGTTATTGTGTTGAACTGTTTAATTAGATAAAAGTAGCAAATTGTTCGGGTCTACTTCCTCAGAGATCTCTTAATTCTCAGGTTATTTCGTCTACCTCTATTTTCGAGGTCTTCCACCTTCTCCTGGAGTGATTGTATTGTGGAAGCGTGTTGGGCTAAACAGGACTCTGTCGATGAGACCATGGTATTTATTGTTTCTTGACCCGTTTCTAAGTCCACTGTTCTTGAGCCCAGTTTGTTAATGTCTTCTCTAACTGCAGATAATTCCATTTTTATAAACGTTTTTAGGTCTGCAATATCCGATTTTGATGGAAGCTTTTCAACAATGGTTTGAATGTGGGATAGTTGTTCCTGTGAGGAATAGTTAATAGGAGATGCGTGTTGAGGATCTGTTAGATAATTTTCTTTTGGCATTTTAGATTTATCTTCATCCCTGTGCTCTTGTGTGTTGAAGGAGTTAAAGGGAAAGTGAACCTAGTTTTTTTTCTTTCGTGATTCAGACAGAGCTCGCAATTTTAAGCAACTTTCTAATTTACTCCTATTATCAATGTTTCTTCATTCTCTTGCTATCTTTATTTGAAAAGCAAGAATGTAAGTTTAGAAGCCGGACCATTTTTGGTTCACAACCTGGGTTATGCTTGTTAATTGGTGGCTAAATGCACCCACCCACCATTAAACAACTGCTCATGGTCTGAACCAAAAATTGGCTGGCTCCTTAGCTTAGATGAATTCTTTTTCAAAAAAAGATAGCAAGAGAACAAAGAAAAAACATAATTTATGTAAGAACTTACCTGATAAATTCATGTCTTTCATAGTGGCAAGAGTCCATGAGCTAGTGACGTATGGGATATACATTCCCACCAGGAGGGGGCAAAGTTTCCCAAACCTCAAAATGCCTATAAATACACCTCCCACCACACTCATTCCTCAGTTTAACGAATAGTCAAGTAGTGAGGTGTAAAAAAGCATACAAAAAGAGGAACTGGCAAAAATATTGTGCTTTTATACAAAAAAAATCATAACCACCACAAAAAAAGGGTGGGTCTCATGGACTCTTGCCACTATGAAAGAAATTAATTTATCAGGTAAGTTCTTACATAAATTATGTTTTCTTTCATGTAAGTGGCAAGAGTCTATGAGCTAGTGACATATGGGATAAAATGCCAAAGATGTGGAAGTCCACAGAAGAGTGACTAGAGAGGGAGGGATAAAATAAGAGCTATTTCCGCTGAGAAATTAAATCCAAACAATAATTAAGTTTTTCTTATATACATAAAAAAAAAACTTAAATCATAAGCAGTAGAATCAAACTGAGACAGCTGCTGAAGAACTTTTCTACCAAAGACTGATTCAAAAGAAGCAAATACATCACATTTAGTAAATGAATGCAAAGAAAGCCAAGTTGCTGCTTTGCAAATCTGATCAACCAAAGCTTCATTCTTAAAAGTCCAAGAAGAAACGACTGATCTAGTAGAAGGAGCTGTAATTCTCTGAGACTACCCCACCTTCAAATAAGCTTTGTGAATCAAAAAGCTTTAACCAAGATGTCAAAGAAATGGCAAAGGCTTTCTGACCTTTACTGGAACCAGAAAAAAACAACAAATAGACTAGAAGTCTTTCTGAAATCCAAAGAATGTAAAGATCTTTCCAGAGAATTCTTAGGATTAAGACACAAAGAAGGAACAACAATTTCCCTACTAATGTTGATATAATTCACAACTTTAGGGAGAAATTTGAATTAAGTCCGCAAAACAGCTTTATCTTGAAGGAAAATCAGATAAGGAGGCTCACAAGAGAGAGCTGATAACTCAGAAACTCTTCTAGCAGAAGAGATAGCCAAAAGAAACAACACTTTCCAAGAAAGTAGTTTAATATCCAAAGAATGCATAGGCTCAAAAGGAGGAGCCTGCAAAATCCCTAAAACCAAATTAAGACTACAAGGAGAAAAAATTAATTTAATAACAGGTTTGATACGAATCAAAGCCTGAACAAAAGAGTGAATATCAGGAAGTTTAGCAATCTTTCTATGAAATAAAACAGAAAGAGCAGAGATTTGGCCCTTCAAAGTACTTTGCAGACAAAACCTTATCCAAACCATCCTGAAGAATTTATAAAATTCTAGGAATTCTAAAAGACTGCCAAGAGAATTTATGAAAAGAACACCATGAAAAATAGGTTTTCCAGACCCTGAAACAGATTTACTAGCCTGTAACATAGTGTTAACCACTGAGTCAGAGACACCTCTATGACTAAGCACTAAGCGTTCAAATTCCATACCTTCAAATTTAACAATTTAAGATCCTGATGGAAAAACGGCCTTTGAGACAGAAAGTCTGGCCTTAGAGGAAGCGGCCAAGGCTGGCAACTGGACATCCGGACAAGATCCACATACCAAAACCTGTGATGCCATGCTGGTGCTACCAGAAACACATGAGACTGTTCCATTATGATCTTGGAGATCACCCTTGAAAAAAGAACCAGAGGCGGAAAAATGTAAGCAGATTGGAAAAAACAAGAAACTGCTAACCACCATCTCCGCCTGAGGATCCCTGAACCTGGAAAGGGTTTGGTATCCTATATACGGCGTAAGCTAGAAGTTACGCGCGTAGATTTCTGGTGTCGCCCGTAGTTTTTTGGCCCATAGACTGACATACAAAACATGCGCAATTTGCTATCCAATATACGGCGTAAGGACTTACGCGCGCAGATTTCACAAAATCTACTCCATTCTCAGCTCGCCACAAATTGAAGGCGGAGGAACCCTTGCACTGACTTAGAAACCAACGTAACTCTCTGAAGGCCTAACAAATGCATGCTTAACAATATACATAGCAGCAGCTTGTTCACAAATAGTTAACCTCTTAAAAGCATTTATTATTCCTGCCCCTGCAAGTGTGTCAAACCAATCACAAACAGCACAACCTCTCACCTGCAGCCTTAAAACACCTGCAAATGCACACCCTCATTAGCCACCATGTTTCCCTTGCAGTATATTGCATTTAGAGTGAGACAGTGTCGTGGGGCACAAGGGGTGCTGGAACCCCTACAAGCTCCTGTTTTGGATGGTATCCCTGCTGCTGAGGTCCCTGGTCATGGTGCTATAGCTGTCCCTGCTCCAGCTGCTGCTGCCCTCCCTGCTCCTCCTGCTGTTGTCCCTGTTCCTGGTGCTCCCCATGCTGCTGTTGCTGCAGCTGCCCATAGGCCAGCAGGGCCTATAAGACGAAGGCATCAGCAGAGGGGAAGAGCACCAAGGGTACACAGGGTTAGGGTCACCCTGTTTGGGATGACAGAAGTGGAGGTCAGGGAAAAGTATCGCTTGACTTCTGCAAGCCTCATTAACCTATATGAGGTCTTGAAGGATGATATTGACCCTCAAGCGTATAGGAACCAAGCTCTGACTGGTATGCAGAAGCTGTTGTGTGTTGTACACTTCCTGGCAACCGGCTCATACCAGTCAACAGAGGGGCTTGTGTCTGGCCTAGCGCAGTCTACCTTCTCCAGGATTCTAGGGGAGGTTCTGACTGCTCTAGATAACCAGACACAACGATACATTCATTTCCCCCGTACCCCCCAGGAATGGAACCGTCTTAAACAAGGCTTCTATCGACTGGGGGGTATTCCCAATGTCATGGGGGCAATTGATTGCACACATGTGCGTATCATGGCCCCACATGAGGAGACAATCCTCTATATTAACAGGAAAGGGTTTCACTCATTGAATTGCCAGATGGTCTGCGATACCAATCTGAAATTCTTACATGTGTATGCAGGCTTCCCAGGGAGTGCACATGATTCCTACATCCTGCGCCAGACCTCCTTATTCAATATGTTTGAAAATGGAACACTCTCGGGAGGATGGCTGCTTGGTGAGTACCTTCATTCTGTCTGTATATTTCTACTAAAGGGACACTAAACACAAATTTTAATCTCATGTTTCAGATAGAGAATACAATGTTAAACAGCATTACAATTCAACTCTATTATCTCATTGTATTTATTCTTTATATATCTTATTTTTAAAAAATAGCAATTCACATATATGAGCCAATCATATGAGGCTTCTATGTGCAGCCACCAATCAGCAGCTATTGAGCATATCTAATATGCTTGTCATCAAAAGTTATCTATAGAATGGAGAAAATGATCTAATCTAAGTAAATTATAAAGCTGCTAACAATTGCAGGTTCTTATTAAATGGACAGTCTAGTATAAATTGCACTTTCATTATTCAGATAGGACTTTTGATTTTAATAAACTCTCCAAATTACTTCCATTAACAAAATGTGCACAGTATTTGTATCTTTTATATTTTTGAGTCACCAGCTCCTACTGACCATGTGCAAGAATAAGTGTGTATGCATTTGTGAATGGCTGATGGATGTCACATGGTACAGGGGGAGTTTCAAAATACATAACACTTTAAATTGTAATAAAAAATAACTTTGATATTAGACTAAGTGCTATTGCATTGTCTTGTTATCTAGCATTTTTGGATAATGAAAATCTACTGTGTTGACTGGTCCTTTAAAATAGATTTTTGGTCTAGACTAATACTGGCATAAAAGTAGATTGCTTATAATGCACAAATTTAATGTTTTTATTAAATCTATCTTTTATATGAAATTCATGTTGTGTCCCTTTAAAGCACATGATGTACCTGTAGTAATCCAAACACATATGTTACATGACAGGTGACGCAGGGTACGGCTGCAGACCATGGCTATTAACCCCCTTGGTGCACCCCATTACAGAGCCACAACTCAGGTACCAGGAGGCACACATAAGAACAAGGAATGTCATTGAAAGGAGCTTTGGCCTATTAAAAACCAGGTTCATGTGTCTGGATGTTACAGGCGGAGCACTACAGTATAACCCCAACAAAGTGTGTTCCATTGTCAATGCTTGCTGTATTCTACACAACATTGCTGTGGACAGGGGCGGAACTACCAGTGGTGCAGAAGTCGCGACTGCGACCGGGCCCGGCAGGTCCAACCCTCAGGGGGGCCCCAGCTTCATCAGCGCAACAATTTTTTTTTTTTTCAACAAAAAAAAATTTCACATTTTTTTTTCTCCAACAAACTTGTTTTATTCCACTTTTTTTTCCCCCCCAACAAACTTTTTTTTTTCACATTCTTTTAGTGGCTGCAGGGGCTGCGCGGTGCTCACTAACAGTATTAAATCAGAGCGTTGCCACGGGTTACCACGGCAACGCTCTGAAACATTTGCAGCTGAGCGGGAAAGGAGGAGGCAGGAGCTGTCTATGCGAATGCAGCAGTAACCTCCCAGCGGGACTGTAAAGTGGAAGGAAAAGGTAAGTCCAGCTTAATGATGGGACCAATTGGGTCCATCGGTCACAGGCGGCACTTCAGTCTGTCATATCGGATCAGACTGCTCCTATCCTCTCTTGAAGCAGGCAGCCCAACGCGCCTGTTCTCTATTCACAGATCAGAATGTCACCCAAAAACTTAGAAGAACATTATTTGCAGAGGCTGACTGTGACTCCTGCCAGCCTAGCAGGCACTCTGCTAAATTGCCTGTTCCCAGCTGCTTTGCGAAACCACTCCGTTTCCCAGTGGGAAACGGAGTGGTTTTGCAAAGCAGCTGGGAACAGACAATTTAGCAGAGTGCCTGCTACTAGGCTGGCAGGAGTCACAGTCAGCCTCTGCAAATAATGTTCTTGGGTGACTTTCCCACAGCAGCTGCTGCATTATTATAATAACATTATTTTTACTTTACTATGTTTCTTTAAAAAACATTGAAAAATGATGTGACTCGTCTAGCACTTTGCCTGCCCCCCTTCACTCTGTCTCCTCCTCCCTCTGGGCTAGTGGTCACATTCTGTATTGTCCCAGAGCCGCCAGAGCAAGGAACATGATGGGAGAGGAAGGTGGGAGGTGAGAGAGGCAGATTTCAGGCAGAGCGCGGGAAATGCAGAAAGAGTGTGTGGTGAGCTGAGTCTGAAGTAAAAAAGATCATTTTCTAGTTAAGTACTTTTTAAATAATTATTAAATGTTTTCACTTTTTAATACATTTAACATCACAGATACATGTACTGTAATGTGTGTTCTATAACTGATATTTTCAGTGATGGAGGATAAGCTTTCTCATTGTTGGAAGTGTTTGATTATGTTATGATATAACCTGTCAGAAAGGGCTGGGGGTTCAGTTGCTGTTCAGGCTAACATCAGTGAGCCCAGGGCACATAGGGGACAGCTGCTCCCCAGCACCAGACAGTGTTTATTTTCTTATTATTCCTGTGTGTTGTTTTGGGGTAGTATGACATTGGGGGTGGAGCACAGGACCGGGCTTCCCTCATCCTGAAGAGAGAGTGCATTAGTAGTAGCATAAGACAAGACAGAAATGACAATGCAGCTGCTGCTGAGAATCATGGCAGAGAGGAGTAGCTAGGATTGCAGAGGTAAAATTAAGCACTGAAAGTTCAAGTTTATTTGGCACTTTATTTTTTTAGTAATAATTTGTCAGTTTTTTCTAGAATTTTGATGGAGAGCTGATCCTAAACTGTGACTTGACTGTTTTGCTACATATTTTGTCAGCTTATTTTCTAAACTATTTGTTATTATATGATAAACTGGAGAAAGTTATCTGATACCTGCATACTATGTCAATAAGGCTGTAAATCTACTGCTACTTATTCTAACAGTTAGTTTACAAATTAAAGTTATTTTTATCTCCCCCCTTGTTAATGCTGCTCACTTTCTATTGTTTACTATGGTATACATTGCCACCAGTTATAGTTATAACAAAATAGTCAAGGATAAGGATTGTTTATGGTTAAATAAATCTATATGTTCTATATTTATAGATAAGGCAGTTATCTATACCTTATCCAATGCCTCTGTTTATAGCTTACAATTGTAAAGCACTACCTCTGGTCCCATATGTACCTCCCATAAGGACAACTGTACAGAAGCCTGAGCCATGACAGTTACAAAAAGAGGTCTCATGTTGTATTAGATCTTGCCAAGCATATCCTGTTCTTTTAGAATCCAGTGTCCCTACAACATTTGTCATCTAATACTGTGGAGCAGATTCTCACTAATAAAAGCAAGGAGGGGATTTATTAGTCTTTGGAATATTTACATAGTTGTGTGTGTGCTTGTATGTGAGTGTGTGTGACTGAATGTGTGTTTCTGAATCTTTAGCTTATTCACACTTCCAACAGATTTCAGAATAAACAGTTATGTTTTGGTGCAGTTTGTTGTGTTCTCAATAAGGAAAACTGGAGAGAAAAAAAACTTCTGCCCTTTCTTGTGTGTCTTTGTGCCTATGTTACTGTGAGTGTGTGTGTGTCTGACTTTTGCACATTTCCAACAGATTTCAGAATAAACAGTTGTGTATCAGTAGAGCTTGTTGTTTTTTCAATGAGAACAATCGGAGAAAAAAAAGCTTCTTGGCCAAAATTGCACAGATAAAAAAATATGCGCACAGTGTTAAAAAAATGTTTAAATTTTTTTAAGGAATATTGCCTGTGTGTATGTATGTATGTGTGTATGTGTGTGTATGTGTGTGTGTGTATATATATATATATATATATATATATATATATATATATATATATATATATATATATATATATATGTGTGTGTGTGTGTGCGTCTTTGTGGATGTATGTGTGTTGTATCTGTGTGTGCATGTAGGTCCTTTTTGTGTAATCATATGTGCATATATGAACATGTCTGCCAGAGGTTACTTGTCTTTGTTTCTGAATGCGTGTGTGTATGCATGCTTGGTTTTGTGTATGTTCCTATGTGCGTATGCTTGTGGGTATCTTGTGCTTTTGTGTGTGTGTGTGTGGTGTGTGTGATGTGTGCATGTAAATGTCAATAGATCTATCTTATGTATGTAGGTACCTGTCTCCTACATCCATGGGAATCACATCTGAACACACTGTAAATCCGCCCGGCTGTGGGTGCCTGGGTGTATGCATGTGGATGTGTAAGAATGTCTAATTTAAAACAAAATTATAGTGTAGCATGGAAGGTTCAGGAGCTTCAATGTTGCACTATAGAAAAAGTGTGACTCTCTAGTGCGTCTAGGTGCCCTCACTAAAGCGTAGTGCGAGCAGGACAGCACCGAATTCATTTGGTGCAGCTGAGCTACTAGTTCCAGCAAGTGGAGTTTGGTAGTGGAATAACATTTGCCAGTGACAGGGCAGGGGTCATTAGGTTTATAGTTTGTGATAACTGTAACCATATTCACCTCAGTCTTTCTCCTAGTCAAACAGCACTTGGGTAAAGTTGAATCCTTCTATACGTATAACTGACTACAGTCTAAAGTGTTTGACTGTAGATATATGTATATGTGTATTTATTTATATATATATATGTATGTGTGTGTGTGTATATATATATATATATATATATATGAGAATTCATAATTTGTATTATTAATACTAAATACACAACACAAAAGTATGACAGTTGTGCGCTAGGATACATTAATAGGCAATTAGGCATCCTGATATATACAAACAAATGTTATTTATAATAACAATTATTATAATTCATCGACATCTGTGAATCTTCACCTTCCCTTTGCACACAGTCTAGGTATCCTTCTCTGCAGTAGTCATGCAGTTGCTATAATATATTTTTTCTGCCCAATACAGGGCTGGATATTGCTATAGCTATTGCTTTATACAAGAAAAGAGAAAGCTGATTATCCTGGAGCTGGGCATTTTCCTTCCCTGTGCAGTGGGTCTAACTAGTTACAGAACCAAATTAGGACCCTACACTTAGATAAAATGAGCCCTCTATCACGGCCAATTTTACAGCCTGATGCATCAAGGCAAGCATTAATCTTAAACAGGGGCTCTGAATTATATCACTTTTCTTTTTATATCTCCAGTTCTTTTTTAATGGGGGATTATTGTACATGAGAGAGACAAAAGCAGCAATGCACTACTGTGAGCTCAATGAACACATTGGGTGAGCCAATGACTATAGGCATATATGCACAGCCACCAATCAGCACATAGGTTCCAGCAGTGCTTCTGAGCCTTTTCAATAAAGGATACCAAGAGAACAAATCAAATTAGATAATAGATGTAAATTAGAAATTTGTTTTAAATTGCATGCTTTGTCTAAAACAGGAAAGTTTAAATTTGTCATTAGTATGTTGAAAAAAAAAAGATGTATCAAATTCACATTTTTTTTGGGGGGGTGGGGGGCCCTTCTTAGATTCTTGCACCGGGGCCCTGTGGTTTCTAGTTACGCCCCTGGCTGTGGACACACGTTTGTTGGGGGACATTGACCCAGAGCAGCAGCAGCAGCTGGTTCCTGTACCTGAGGATGTGGACAGGGGGACACTGAGGGGGAATGAAGTGAGGGATTATGTCATCCGGGAATACTTCACCTGTAAGTTACTTATTCATAAGTACAGTAAACCGTAACATTCACATGTATTATGATGTTTGACAGTGTGAAGAATACTTTTATTTTTATTAAAATAAAGTTTATTTTCACCATTAATCTGAGTGTTTGTTTTCATTTTCTCCCTTATATCATGACTTGGTAAAAGGGAACCTGAATGATAACAAGATTTCTGTAGGATAAGTGATTTTTGTATATTTCTCTGAACTGAAATTCTGTCAGTCAGGGAGACTCAAATTAAATAACAACTTGACAAAAGAATGACTGGTTTCTATGGTACTCTCTGTTCTGTCTTATTGAAATAAAACATTTGTATATGCCACAAAGAATTGTATAATATATGAGTATGAAGTAATGTGAATGTTTTGTCAACAAATTGGAGTTTAATGTATGCACATTCGTATTGACCGGCAATAATTGTTTTACAGTCTCTTTAGTTACGAGGTGGAGAGGATAGCACTTATTGGAAAACGTTGGAGATCTCATAATATAGCTGCTTAACTTTTAAATGATATGTACATACCTTAAATCCTTAGGGTTTTTTGGTTTATGTCGGCACGACTGTTTGTTTATGCGTGTGGCTCTGAGCTGAGTATTCAGCGTGTGTGGGGAGAGAGACGCGCCGACAGCACAGCTTGTGCTGCGGCGTGTGACGTCACAGGGGATACACGCTTGAGGCGAAGTCCCGCCTCGTAGTAGACAGATCTGTGTTTGAATAAACTGAAATGGTAGAAAATGCTTGAGAGGTTAGAAATGATTATATTCAAAATAACAAGAAGTTGTGGTGATGTTAAGTAAAAGAACAATATTATCAATAATGAGACTTGAAATTTCAAAAAGGAGTTATGCTTTAACTGATACTTGGCTTGTTGAATCCTTGAAGAGGGATGAATCAAACAATCTTCAGACTGCAATAATCAAGCAATGCAGTGAGGAGGTGTGTCTTAAATAGAGATCAGACAAGGGAGGAGATCCTGAATTAAAGGCACAGTCTTAGACAGGATCATGACAGACAGTACCTCACCAACCATTGCATGTGTATATATCATGTCTTGCAGAATTTCAAACTTTGGGTTTCCACTGCATGTAAGTGAAACTACTACATCCCAACCCCCTTCCCTTAAAGGGACACTATACCCAAACCTATTCTTTCATGATTAAGGATAGAGAATATAATTTGAAAAAACCTTAAAATTTACTTCAATTACCTATTTTCAGTTATTCTTTAGATATACTTTAATGAAGACATAGCAATGCACACAGTGAAACAATCACAGGAGGCATCTATATACAGCTACTAATCAGCAGCTACCAAGCATATCTAGATATGCTTTTCAGCAAAGAATATCAATAGAATGAAGCAACATAAATAATAGAAGCAAATTATTAAGTTGTTTATAATTGTCTGCTCTTTACAAATCACGAAGGAAAACATTTTGCTTTCATGTCCCTTTAACAACCCTAATTACTGTATATTTCTCATTTGTTTAATTCATGTTTAGTTCACTATCATTAAGAATGAGGATAATGGATATTTATACCTTATGTTCACACCTTCTTTAAATACATTATTAGTTATATATACCAACGTGTCAATTTATATTGGATGTGAGAAACCTTGATTTACATCTTAGAAGTGAATATTACTATATGTACCGTTCAGACACAACTATGTGATGTGGTTTATCGAACAGGAATATGTCAGAAACATGATAATAATAACTTTTTTGCCCATTTCAACACAGGTATTATTATATGTTTTAACAATATTACTGTACTAAAACACACCTCACATGGATGTGGATGACAATTATATGGTAAATAACAGAGGACAAGATTTAGGATGAAATAGAATAAGATTTATTTTCTTTTAGGCCTCTTAGATGAGGGGGCTGAGGGGCCTGGAGTGGGTCTCCTGCCTCTCCTGGGTTGTGTGGATCCAGTAGGAGTGCTGGTCACAGATGAGATGCTTGAGGCAATGTCCTGCTGGTGGGTGAAATGCTCCACCAACACACCCAACAGTTGGTTCTGTTCCCTCCATCTGTGGTCACTCTGGATTTGCATGTCGGAAATGACTCTCAGCATTTGTGATTGGTTTTGTACCATAGCAGTTACAGATGCTGCCATGTCCCTTTGCAGCTCAATGGAACGCTGTTGTAATCGCTGTTGGCTCCTATGGAACCTGCGTTGGTCCCTCTGCATTCTCTCACAGGTTGACGTTAGACTCTCACAGGTCAATGTTTGCCTCCTCTGTAGGGAAATGTATTCTTCACCCATGGCGGAAGTCAGTGGATCCATGGGCTCTTCCCCAGCAGGGACTATAGGCACTGGTTCCATTTCTTGATCCTCAGCTGGGGGTGCAGGCCCCGGAATCTCAGCTGGAGGTGCAGGCCCCGGAATCTCAGCTGGGGGTGCAGGGCGAGGAATTTCAGCTGGGGGTGCAGGGCGAGGAATTTCAGTTGGTGGAGCTCTTCCAACTGCTGCCGATGGTACAGATGTCCGGATGGACTGATAGTCCCATTGGCTGCTGGTGTGCATCCACTCAGCCTGCTGGTAGAATCCCTGAGTTCATGATATTCTTGTAGGGGGGTAAAGACATCTACCCTTCGGGGCTGGCGTGGCTCCCCCTCCCAGCCAAAGGAATATTCCTCCGGCCAGGGCTCCTGCCAGGTATCCTCCTGTAATGCAGGTGGCATAACATTGGGATTCTCAATTGAGGCAGTCCAACCCATGTCATGCCTGGCATACTCCTGCTGGACTCTCTGGACCGGTGGTTGAGGTGGAGATATACTTTGATCCGGTGTTGGAGGGGGATGCATGGGCGTTGGCACCCTGGTGACTGGAGGTTCTGTGGAGGAGTCAAATGATGAGAGGGATTAGTACAGTCAGATATATATCCATGTGGGCATACAATGTACATGCTAGGGCCTATCCACATTCTCATGTCAAACTCTATAACATGCATGTGCACATTGAGATTTGTGATATGATGGGTTTTAATATGCAAAGTATACATGTATGTGCTTCATACAATAGTTCTGTGTACATGTCAGTGATTGAGAAAATGTGTTCTTTAAGTGACACTATGGTTGTGACGACTATAGTGTCCATTTACTGAAAAGTCTACATGTGGCTTGTGGCCTGTGTTACTCTGAGACATGTTAGTATTTCACTATTCCACCTCATATCATGATTTTCAATGTTTTAAGTAGCATTAAATGGACATGCAACCCATATTTATTCTTTCATGATTCAGCTAGCCAAGCATGGAATTTTAAACAACTTTGTAATTTACTTCCATTAGCTAATTTGCTTCATTCTCTTGATATTCTTAGCTGAAAAGCATTTCTAGATAGGCTCATAAGCTGATGATTGGTGGCTGCACATCAATGCCTCGTGTGATTGCCTCACCCATGTGCATTGATATTTAATAAACTAAGATTATGAAAATAATGATGAAAAATAGATAATAGAAGTAAATTGGGATGTTGTTGAAAACTGTATTCTCTATCTGAATAATGAAATAAAATTATTTGGGTTTCATGTCCCTTTAATGTTAAATCTCATTGTATATTTTGTTGTTAGTAAGCAAAATACCATGCTCATCATTGTGTACATGAATGTGTGACAATATAGGATGTTATAACTCAAATACATATAATACTGGTGTGTGGGATGTTACTCACCAGCATGCTGTTCTGATGTTGCAGCCCCTGAGTCACGAGCCCCTGGAAGTCCACGGACTGCTGTGAGCTTCAGGGACCTACGAATCAGCTCCTGCCACTCGTTGTATTCTGCCTTATAGTGAGGCCCACCTCCTGTTGCCCTCTGGGACATTGCTTCCTGGCCCATCTTCTCCTTGACTCTCCTCTTACAATCATTCCATCTCTTCTTTAGGCCATCCAGATTCCTCCTCTGTTGGGACACACCATTGACGGCCTCCACCACCTTCTGCCAAGCATATTTACGCCCACGGGCAACTCCTTTGCCCTTCTCTTGTCCAAAGAGGGCATTATGGTTCTCCAGGACAGCCTGGACTAGAGCAAGGTTTTCTGCAAAACTGAAGTTAGGACACCTCATACGCTCCTCGTCCTGGGCCGCCTGGCTCCCTCCCTGGGATGTCCCTGGTGTGGGTTCCTCCCTATCCTCTCCCTCCTCCCCCCTTCTATCCCCATGTGCACCCTCTATCCCTCTTATAAGTGTGCCTGGCCTTGGGGCAACCCCACTCCCATCCTCCCTTCTGGCTCTCCCTCTCCCCACTCCGCTCACTCCCTGACGGGGACCCTGCTGCTCCTCCTGTCCATAATCCTCTCCCTGCAACTCCCCTTCCCTCCTCCCCCCAGCCCTAGCTCTCCCTGACATCCTCACACTACACACACTCACACTCACTCCCACTTCAATCACACACAATCACAACCAGACACTCAGCCTTTCAAACTGTAAAAGATAAATAAAATGTGTAAGGTGTTATAAAAAAAAAGTGTTGTGTATTTTGTATATGTGTGTATGCAAAATGTGTGCAATATGTAAAAAAGTGACAGTAAATGTACAAGCTTATCAAATCCTCCAAATCCGACCTAACTAAATATTATGCAATGCGCCTCTCTCTCTACTCTAACGACTTTCTCCTACTCACTGTAGTGTGCTGTAGCTCCAAGAACCAACCAAACACACTAAAGAAATGGCGGCTGCGCAGGGGTTTAAGTATGAATTTTGAATCTCGTCATTACGTGGCGCATCTCTTAGAACTGGCGTTATTTTTTACAAGTCGTAGGCTAATTTGCATAAAACTACACTTTATTGAGACTTTACGTGAACAAAATACAGGCGCAAGTACTTGCGACGACTAAAATGTGTATTTGCGCACATTTTGCCTGCTCGCCGGTTTTTCCTACTTACGCCAGTTTAGCATCTGACGGCGCTGAATATTGGATAGCTAGAGTTGCGAGCTGAAACTGCGGGCGACGCGGGTTACCTCGCTTGCGCCGCAAACTACGATCTATATCGGATCGCGCCCCTAATAACTAAAATAATTGAAACTTCCTTAATAAAGAACAAAAAATGTTAAATTATAAAAATAAAAAAGAAGATTTGTCAAATACAGTCTCTGAAGCAGGATCCTTTGAGCCAAAGAAACTCATCAGTAGAATAAACTTACGTATGCTGTCGGTTAAAACAAAATTGATTAAATATAACCATTTTGGAAAAACCTACATAAAAACAGTCATAGCCTTATGATTGCAGTGATAACATGTGAAATCTGCAGAATTAATAGGGTACATTAAACTGAAAAATTAAAAACAGTAAATGTAATGTATTTGTACATATAGAAACATTATCAGCATGCAATAAGATAAATAAATGCCACATAATTGAGCTGAAGAGAATAAAATCAGCTTGACAATAGAAAACACACTTAGCTTGTTGAAGAAATGTGTTCAGGGCATCTTAGTTTCTACAGTAACATCAGGATCAGTTTGAGACATCTTGCAAAATGTAAAAGGAAAAAAATTAACATTTAAACAAAATTGTCCTCATATAGCAGTTTAAGAAATGGGAAAAAATGCTTATGCTAAAAAAAAAAAAAAAAAAAAAAAAAATAGGCAAAAAAGCAAACAGCATAGCTCTCTATAATATAAAGAGATCAAGAAGCATAAAAGGAAATGGGGTAAAATAATTTTTTTGGCGCCAAGTATGATGCACAACGCAAAAGTGATTTTTTTTGGCGCCAAACTAACACCAGGAAAACATAATTTATGCTTACCTGATAAATTTATTTCTCTTGTAGTGTAGTCAGTCCACGGGTCATCCATTACTTATGGGATATATTCTCCTTCCCAACAGGAAGTTGAAAGAGGATCACCCAAGCAGAGCTGCTATATAGCTCCTCCCCTCACATGTCATATCCAGTCATTCGACCGAAACAGGACGAGAAAGGAAAAACTATAGGGTGCAGTGGTGACTGGAGTTTTAATTAAAATTTAGAACTGCCTTAAAAGACAGGGCGGGCCGTGGACTGACTACACTACAAGAGAAATAAATTTATCAGGTAAGCATAAATTATGTTTTCTCTTGTTAAGTGTAGTCAGTCCACGGGTCATCCATTACTTATGGGATACCAATACCAAAGCTAAAGTACACGGATGATGGGAGGGACAAGGCAGGAACATTAAACAGAAGGAACCACTGCCTGTAGAACCTTTCTCCCAAAAACAGCCTCCGAAGAAGCAAAAGTGTCAAATTTGTAAAATTTTGAAAAGGTATGAAGTGAAGACCAAGTTGCAGCCTTGCAAATCTGTTCAACAGAGGCCTCATTTTTAAAGGCCCAGGTGGAAGCCACAGCTCTAGTGGAATGAGCTGTAATTCTTTCAGGGGGCTGCTGTCCAGCAGTCTCATAGGCTAAACGTATTATGCTACGGAGCCAAAAAGAAAGAGAGGTGGCCGAAGCCTTTGGGCCTCTCCTCTGTCCAGAATAAACGACAAACAGAGAAGAAGTTTGCCGAAAATCCTTAGTTGCCTGTAAATAGAACTTCAGGGCACGGACTACGTCCAGATTATGCAAAAGACGTTCCTTCTTTGAAGAAGGATTAGGACATAATGATGGAACAACAATCTCTTGATTGATATTCCTATTAGAAACTACCTTAGGTAAAAACCCAGGTTTAGTACGCAGAACTACCTTGTCTGAATGAAAAATCAGATGAGAATCACAATGTAAGGCAGATAACTCAGAGACTCTTCGAGCCGAGGAAATAGCCATCAAAAACAGAACTTTCCAAGATAACAGCTTAATATCAATGGAATGAAGGGGTTCAAATGGAACACCTTGAAGAACTTTAAGAACTAAGTTTAAGCTCCACGGCGGAGCAACAGTCTTAAACACAGGCTTAATCCTAGCTAAAGCCTGACAAAAAGCCTGAACGTCTGGAACTTCTGCCAGACGTTTGTGTAAAAGGATAGACAGAGCAGAAATCTGTCCCTTTAAGGAACTAGCAGATAAACCCTTTTCTAAACCCTCTTGTAGAAAAGACAATATCCTAGGAATCCTGACCTTACTCAATGAGTAACTCTTGGATTCACACCAATATAAATATTTACGCCATATCTTATGGTAAATTTTTCTGGTAACAGGTTTCCGAGCTTGTATTAATGTATCAATAACCGACTCCGAGAAACCACGCTTTGATAGAATCAAGCGTTCAATCTCCATGCAGTCAGTTTCAGAGAGATTAGGCTTGGATGGTTGAAAGGACCCTGAATTAGAAGGTCCTGCCTCAGAGGCAGAGACCATGGAGGACAGGACGACATGTCCACTAGGTCTGCATACCAGGTCCTGCGTGGCCACGCAGGTGCTATCAGAATCACCAATGCTCTCTCCTGTTTGATTCTGGCAATCAAACGAGGCAGCAACGGAAACGGAGGAAACACATAAGCCATCTTGAAAACCCAAGGGGCTGCTAGAGCATCTACCAGCACCGCTCCCGGGTCCCTGGATCTGGATCCGTAACAAGGAAGCTTGGCGTTCTGGTGAGACGCCATGAGATCCAGTTCGGGTCTGCCCCAACCCTGAATCAGTTGAGCAAAGACCTCCAGATGAAGTTCCCACTCCCCCGGATGAAAAGTCTGGCGACTTAGAAAGTCCGCCTCCCAGTTCTCCACGCCTGGGATGTGGATCGCTGACAGGTGGCAAGAGTGAGACTCTGCCCAGCGAATTATCTTTGAGACTTCTAACATCGCTAGGCAACTCCTGGTTCCCCCTTGATGGTTGATGTAAGCCACAGTCGTGATGTTGTCCGACTGAAATCTGATGAACCTCAGTGTCGCTAACTGAGGCCAAGCTAGAAGAGCATTGAATATTGCTCTTAATTCCAGAATATTTATTGGGAGGAATTTCTCCTCCTGAGTCCACGATCCCTGAGCCTTCAGGGAGTTCCAGACTGCACCCCAGCCTAGAAGGCTGGCATCTGTTGTTACAATCGTCCAATCTGGCCTGCGAAAAGTCATTCCTTTGGACAGATGAACCCGCAACAACAACCATCTGGCCTCCTGGTCCAGATTCAGTAGAGGGGATAGATCTGAATAATCCCCATTCCACTGACTTAGCATGCATAATTGCAGCGGTCTGAGATGCAGGCGCGCAAATGGCACTATGTCCATTGCCGCGACCATTAAGCCGATTACTTCCATGCACTGAGCTACTGATGGCCTTGGAATGGAATGAAGGACACGGCAAGCATTTAGAATCTTTGATAACCTGGACTCCGTCAGGTAAATTTTCATCTCTACAGAATCTATCAGAGTCCCTAGAAAAGGAACCCTTGTGAGTGGTAACAGAGAACTCTTTTCCACGTTCACTTTCCACCCATGCGACCTCAGAAATGCAAGAACTATCTCTGTATGAGACTTTGCATTTTGAAAACTCGACGCTTGTATCAGAATGTCGTCTAGGTACGGAGCCACCGCTATGCCTCGCGGTCTTAGTACCGCCAGAAGTGAGCCCAGAACCTTTGTAAAAATTCTCGGGGCCGTAGCTAACCCATAGGGAAGAGCTACAAACTGGTAATGCCTGTCTAGAAAGGCAAACCTTAGGTACCGATAATGATCCTTGTGAATCGGTATGTGAAGGTAGGCATCCTTTAAGTCCACTGTGGTCATATACTGACCCTCTTGGATCATGGGTAGGATGGTTCGAATAGTTTCCATTTTGAACGATGGAACTCTTAGGAACTTGTTTAAGATCTTTAAGTCCAAGATTGGTCTGAAGGTCCCCTCTTTTTTGGGAACCACGAACAGATTTGAGTAAAACCCTTGCCCTTGTTCCGTTCGCGGAACTGGGTGGATCACTCCCATTACTAAGAGGTCTTGCACACATTGTAGAAATGCCTCTTTCTTTATTAGGTTCGTTGATAACCTTGACAGATGAAATCTCCCTTGTGGAGGAGAAGTTTTGAAGTCCAGAAGGTATCCCTGAGATATGATCTCCAACGCCCAGGGATCCTGGACATCTCTTGCCCAAGCCTGGGCAAAGAGAGAAAGTCTGCCCCCCACTAGATCCGTTTCCGGATAGGGGGCCCTTCCTTCATGCTGTCTTAGGGGCAGAAGTAGGCTTTCTGGCCTGCTTGCCCTTGTTCCAGGATTGGTTGCTTTTCCAACCCTGTCTGTAACGAGCAGTAGTTCCTTCCTGTTTTGGAGCGGAGGAAGTTGATGCTGCTCCTGCCTTAAAGTTACGAAAGGCACGAAAATTAGACTGTTTGGCCTTTGCTTTGGCCCTATCCTGAGGAAGGGAGTGACCTTTACCTCCCGTAATGTCAGCAATAATTTCTTTCAAACCGGGCCCGAATAAGGTTTGCCCTTTGAAAGGAATATTAAGCAATTTAGATTTAGAAGTTACATCTGCTGCACAGGATTTAAGCCATAGCGCTCTGCGCGCCTGGATGGCAAAACCGGAGTTCTTAGCTGTTAGTTTGGTTAAGTGCACAACGGCGTCCGAAACAAATGAATTAGCTAGCTTAAGTGCTTTAAGCTTGTTCATAATCTCATCCAATGGTGCTGTGCGAATGGCCTCTTCTAGAGACTCAAACCAGAAAGCCGTCGCAGCAGTGACGGGCGCAATGCATGCAAGGGGCTGTAATATAAAACCTTGTTGAACAAACATTTTCTTAAGGTATCCTTCTAATTTTTTATCCATTGGATCTGAGAAAGCACAACTATCCTCCACCGGGATAGTGGTGCGTTTAGCTAAAGTAGAAACTGCTCCCTCCACCTTAGGGACCGTCTGCTATAAGTCTTGTGTGGTAACGTCTATTGGGAACATTTTTCTAAATATCGGAGGAGGGGAAAAGGGCACACCAGGTCTATCCCACTCCTTGCTAATAATCTCTGTAAGCCTTTTAGGTATAGGAAAAACGTCAGTACACACCGGCACCGCATAGTATTTATCCAGCCTACATAACTTCTCTGGGATCGCGACCGTGTCACAATCATTCAGAGCCGCTAACACCTCCCCTAGTAATACGCGGAGGTTCTCAAGCTTAAATTTAAAATTTGAAATTTCTGAATCCGGTCTCCCTGGATCAGATCCGTCACCCACAGAATGAAGCTCTCCGTCCTCATGTTCTGCAAATTGTGACGCAGTATCGGACATGGCTCTCGTGTCATCAGCGCGCTCTGTCCTTAACCCAGAGCTATCGCGCTTGCCTCTTAACTCAGGCAAATTAGATAATACTTCTTTCATAACATTAGCCATATCTTGTAAAGTGATTTGCAAGGGCCTTGATGTACTTGGCGCCACAACATCACGCACCTCCTGAGCGGGAGGCGCAGGTACTGACACGTGAGGAGAGTTAGGCGGCATAACTTCCCCCTCGATGTCTGGTGATAATTTTTTTACCGGTAAAGATTGACCTTTATTTAAAGTAATATCAATACAATTGGTACACATATTTCTATTGGGCTCCACATTGGCTTTTAAACATAATGAACAAGCAGATTCATCTGTATCAGACATGTTTAAACAGACTAGCAATGAGGCTAGCAAGCCTGGAAATTACTTTCAGAAAATTTTCCAGCAATGTAAAAAAAAACGCTGCTGCGCTTTTAAAACACAAAAAGACAATTACAGTTGAATAACAATGAACCAATTCAGTTATAGCAACCAAATTTTACATTAAATGTATGAAATCAGCAGAGGATTGCACCCACTAGTAACGGATGATTAACCACTTAATACCCAAAAACGGATAAACAAATTAACAGTTAACGTTTTTATCACAGTCAAACACACTGTCACAGGTCTGCTGTGACTGATTACCTCCCTCAAATATAAATTTTGAAGACCCCTGAGCTCTCCGGAGACGTCCTGGATCAAGGAGGAAGAAACAGGAAGACTATGATTGAATTTTAACTGCGCAACAAGGCACTAACACAAAGCCCCTCCCAGTCATATTACACAGTGGGAGACCAGCTATAACGGTTTCTATGCAGAAATATACGTTAGCCATGTGGAAAAAATTATTAATGCCCAAAGAGATTTATCACCAAGTACCTCACAAAACGATTAACATGCCAGTAAATGTTTTAAAAACAACATTTCATATGTTTTGTAAAGTTATCACTAAGCCTGCTACCAGTCGCTTCTACTGCAGTTAAGGCTCATACATTATTACAGTATTACCAGTATTTTTTCAGTCAAAATCTATTCCATAGAAAATAACTCTACTGTGTATACATTTACCAGCCTGATACCAGTCGCTACTACTGCATTTTAGGCTGTACTTACATCATATGGGTATCGGCAGTGTTTTCTTAGTCAATTCCATTCCTAGAAAATATTTTACTGCACATACCTCCTTTGCAGGGGACCCCGCATGCTATTCCCTTTTCTGAAGTTACCCCACTCCTCAGAATGTGCGAGAACAGCCAGTGGATCTTAGTTACGTCTGCTAAGATCATAGAAAACGCAGACAGATTCTTCTTCGCTTTTATCTGAGGAAACGACCCAGTTGGGGTTGTGAAACGCGTCATATTAAAGCTATTTTAACAGAGAAGTTGTTTGTGTTTGTGTTTGTGGTATCCTATTTCCAATACAACAACACGCTAAGTCCACCGACCCATTTGTAATTACAAGCACCAAGAGGAGTTCGCTTAGGGGGCATCAGAAAAGACTGCAAGGAACGATTTCTCCCCAGTGTACTAGCCACTGTTAAGTGCTAGCTAGCTGTCACGCACTGGTCATAGTACAGTGCCTTTTGCTCTGGTAAGCATATTACCTGTCTGTATATTATTACCTACACCACCAGACAATATTACGCTATTGTGGCGCCCTCTCTTCCTTTTTTCATTTTCTAGCATTTCTCCCTACTCTCCGGGACCAAGAGGAGCTGCCTGCTTTTTCACGCCATCACTGCATCCAAGAAGAAAAACACCCACACGGATTCATAGAATCTTTTTTTTCCAGGACTCACAAGCCGGTTCACGGTAGAGTTGCACATTGACTTTGATTGTCAACTTTGATTGTTGATTCTACATGACTTTTGTTTGTATTTTTTCTAGCGTGCTTTTAAATCCCTATCTGGGATATTTTATCTTCTTCCAATACTGCCTGAGAGAAAAAACAGCACACTCCGGTGCCATTTAAAATAACAAACTCTTGATTGAAGAATAACTAATTAAAAAACTCCTAACTCCTCTCACGACCTCCTTCTTTGTTGAGTGTTGCAAGAGAATGACTGGATATGACATGTGAGGGGAGGAGCTATATAGCAGCTCTGCTTGGGTGATCCTCTTGCAACTTCCTGTTGGGAAGGAGAATATATCCCATAAGTAATGGATGACCCGTGGACTGACTACACTTAACAAGAGAAATTACGCAACTTGCGTCATAACAAGCGCGGCTTCGCGCCAAAACAACTAGCGTCAACAAAAATGCAGGAAATTACGAGACTTACGCCACTATAGGCGCAACTTCGTGCCAAAAAATTTTTGCACCAAGAATGACGCAATAAATAACAGCATTTTGTGTCCACGCGAGCCTAGATTTGCCCGCGAAAATTAAGGAAAAACAAGTCAAATTGGAAAAAAAGACTGAAACCCCAGGTAAGAAAAAAAGTTTAAATAAACTTCCTAAAACATGGATTCTCATACTGAAACTGCTAGACTGCAAAAGGGAAATATACATAGACCTGAATCATGGCAAATATAAGTAAACACATATATTTAAAACTTAATAAAACATAAAGCTCCAAACATAGCTGAGAGTGTCTTAAAAAAATTATACATACTTACCAGAAGACACGCATCCACATATAGCAGACAGCCAAACCAGTACTGAAAAATATCAGTAGAGGTAATGGTATAAGAGTATATCGTCGATCTGAAAAGGGAGGTAGGGAATGAATCTCTACGACCGATAACAGAGAGCCTTTGAAAAGATTTCCCATGAGTGAAACCAGAAATCAACAGGCGATACTCTCTTCACATCCCTCTGACAAACACTGTACTCTGAGAGGAATTGGGCTTCAAAATGCTTAGAAGCGCCTATCATAGAAGAAATCAAGCACAAACTTACTTCACCACCTCCACAGGAGGCACAGTTTGTAAAACTGAGGAATGAGTGTGGTGGGGAGGTGTATTTATAGGCATTTTGAGGTTTGGGAAACTTTGCCCTCTCCTGGTAGGCATGGGTATATCCCATATGTAACTAGCTCATGGACTCTTGTCACTTATATGAAATAAATTGATAATAGAAGTAAATTAGAAAGTTGCTTAAAATGGCATGCTCTATCTGAATCATGAAAGTTTAATTTAGACGATTCCTTTAACGCATTGGGTGAGCCAATAGCACAAGGAATATATGTGCAACCACCGATCAGCAGCTCATGAGTCCTGAGTGCGAGAGGTTCCGGGCGTCTGCATCAGTGCGAAAAGCGATCTTGCATGGTCCTGGTATTTCCCCGGGTAGGCCCAACTGTTTCAGAGGTTCGGTGCCATCTGGGTTGCGGTAAGGGGACTGATGTATCCGGTCAGGTCTCGTTCCCGGTAGTTAGTGGCTCCTTTTTAGAGGTGTTTTGGCTTTTTGAAGTAGTGCTGTGCAGGTGATGGAGAGATTCAGCTACGGAGCCGGCTTTATAAGCAGCCATGTTCCTGCACGGCCAGGCTCCGCCCCTCCACTGTGCTACTGTCTTTCTCTGATGAGACCGATACCAGAGAAGACGGCAGCACTTCTGGACAGTGTTAAATGTATGGCTTCTGCTTTGTATAGTAAAGCCTTAACTTACATCTCTTGATGCGCGGCGAATGGTGTTGACTGACAAAGGTTTACCAAAGTATTCCTGAGTCCATGTCAGAATATTCATTACAGACTCATGATGGTTTCTGAGACAGTGACATCTGAGGGATCGGAGATCATGGGCATTCAGAAGTGTTTTTCGGCCTTGCCCCTTATGCATCAAGATTTGAACGGATTTCTTGAATCTTTTAATCATATTGTGCACTGTAGAAGGTGAAATGCCCAAAATCCTACCGATTTGTCTTTGGGGAATGTTGTTCTCAAAGTGTTGGATTATTCGCTGACGCATCTGTTCGCAGATTGGCGAGCCTCGACCCATCCTTGCTCCTAAAGGACTAGTCCTTTTTTGGAGGCTCCTTACATACTATGATTACACGATTGTCTCACATCACCTTCTTATTTCAACTTGTCACATCTCTATTAGTCCTAAATTGTCCCCGTCCAAACTTTTGTGGAACATGTTGCAGTCATCAGCTTTGAAATGAGTGCATATTTTCAAAAATACATTAAATTCACAAAGTAAAGCATCAAATAATGTGTTAGTAAAGTGTTTTCAAAAAAGTACAGGGTGAATTGACTTTTCAAATGACTCTTTTTGTTTATTTTTTTGCATTTTCCATACTGTCCCAACTTTTTCAGAATTGGGGTTGTAACTTAGCAAAAAAATGCAGGTTTTTTTTAAAAGGTTTTTCCTGAGATGATTTAGGGTCATGGACACCTAAAGTGCATAAAACCTGTTAAAACAAAGAACTAAGATGTTCTAACTCAAACATGAAAAAGGAAGACTCTATGGTCCAGATGATTGAAAGTGCCACTATGTGGCGAGATATTTAAAAGGGATCTGTCGCCATGTTGAGAAAGACAGCAAAATATTTAAAAGTAACAGTGACAGTACTTTTTTTGCTGAGATGCGTATTACCATTCATTTTAGTGGGTGGCAATGCTGCTCGGATACATGCAAACCAGCATTGCCACATGCATCAAAGGTGTAATGTAAATGATCCCTTAACCCTTTAAGGACACAGCTTTCAGTTTGCTCAATTGTTTTATGACGGAAAAATTCTGTCATATGTCCTTAAGAGGTTAAAACAGTACTGTATGACAAAACAATTTACATGTGTCAACAGAAACTCAACACCTGTTCTTACAATAAAATAGTGAATTAAGCGCATCAATAATATACCTATAGGATCTGGGGGGGATTGTGGGTATATGAACTATGTATATACATTGTTTAACGCATATGTATTGTATGGTATAATGTTAGAATATGTATGTAAATGTGATTGCACTAATCTTTTATTGTGTCCTTAGGCGTGTAATTTTACTTGTTTTAAAAGGGACATTAAAGTGACACTGAACCCAATTTTTTTCTTTCATGATTCAGATAGAGCATGCAGTTTTAAGCAACTTTCTAATTTACTCCTATTATCAATTTTTCTTCATTCTATTGCTATCTTTATTTGAAAATGCAAGAATCTACGTTTAGAAGCCGGTCCATTTTTGGTTCACAACCTGGGTTGTGCTTGCTGATTGGTGGCTAAATGCTGTCCAGGCTCCTTAGCTTAGATGCCTTCTTTTTTAAATAAAGATAGCAAGAGAACAAAGAAAAAATGATAATAGGAGTAAATTAGAAAGTTGCTTAACATTGCATGCTCTATCTGAATCATGAAAGAAAAAAAATTGGGTTTAGTATCCCTTTAACCCCTTAATGACCACAGCACTTTTCCATTTTCTGTCCGTTTGGGACCAAGGCTATTTTTACATTTCTGCTGTGTTTGTGTTTAGCTGTAATTTTCCTCTTACTCATTTACTGTACCCACATATATTATATACCGTTTTTCTCGCCATTAAATGGACTTTCTAAAGATACCATTATTTTCATCATATCTTATAATTTACTATAATTTATTTTATAAAATATGAGGAAAAAATGGAAAAAAACACACTTTTCCTAACTTTGACCCCCAAAATCTGTTACCCATCTACAACCACCAAAAAACACCCATGCTAAATAGTTTCTAAATTTTGTCCTGAGTTTAGAAATACCCAATGTTTACATCTTCTTTGCTTTTTTTGTAAGTTATAGGGCCATAAATACAAGTAGCACTTTGCTATTTCCAAACCATTATTTTTCCAAATTAGCGCTAGTTACATTAGAACACTAATATCTTTCAGGAATCTCTGAATATCCATTGGCATATATATATATTTTTTTTAGTAGACATCCCAAAGTATTGATCTAGGCCCATTTTGGTATATTTCATGCCATCATTTCGCCGCCAAATGAGATTAAATACAAAAAATCGTTCACTTTTTCACTAATTTTTTCACAAACTTTTGGTTTCTCACTGAAATTATTTACAAACAGCTTGTGCAATTATGGCTTAAATGGTTGTAAATTCTTCTCTGGGATCCCCTTTGTTCAGAAATAGCAGACATATATGGCTTTGGCATTGCTTTTTAGCAATTAGAAGGCTGCTAAATGCCACTGCGCACTACACGTGTATTATGCCCAGTAGTGAAGGGGTTAATTAGGGAGCATGTAGGGAGCTTTTAGAGGTAATTTTAGCTTTAGTGTAGTGTAGTACACAATCCCAAGTATTGATCTAGGCCAATTTTGGTATATTTCATGCCACCATTTCACCTCCAAATGCGATCAAATTAAAAAAAACGTAAAATTTTTCACAATTTTAGGTTTTTCACTGAAATCATTTACAAACAGCTTGTGCAATTATGGCACAAATGGTTGTAAATGCTTCTCTGGGATCCCCTTTGTTCAGAAATAGCAGACATATATGGCTTTGGCATTGCTATTTGGTAATTAGAAGGCCGCTAAATGCCACTGCGCACCACATGTGTATTATGCCCAGCAGTGAAGGGGTTAATTATGTAGCTTGTAGGGTTAATTTTAGCTTTAGTGTAGTGTAGTAGACAACCCAAAGTATTGATCTAGGCCCATTTTGGTATATTTCATGCCACCATTTCACCGCCAAATGCGATCAAATAAAAAAAAAACGTTCCCTATTTCACAAACTTTAGGTTTCTCACTGAAATTATTTACAAATAGCTTGTGCAATTATGGCACAAATGGTTGTAAATGCTTCTCTGGGATCCCCTTTGTTCAGAAATAGCAGACATATACAGGGAGTGCAGAATTATTAGGCAAGTTGTATTTTTGAGGATTAATTTTATTATTGAACAACAACCATGTTCTCAATGAACCCAAAAAACTCATTAATATCAAAGCTGAATAGTTTTGGAAGTAGTTTTTAGTTTGTTTTTAGTTATAGCTATTTTAGGGGGATATCTGTGTGTGCAGGTGACTATTACTGTGCATAATTATTAGGCAACTTAACAAAAAACAAATATATACCCATTTCAATTATTTATTTTTACCAGTGAAACCAATATAACATCTCAACATTCACAAATATACATTTCTGACATTCAAAAACAAAACAAAAACAAATCAGTGACCAATATAGCCACCTTTCTTTGCAAGGACACTCAAAAGCCTGCCATCCATGGATTCTGTCAGTGTTTTGATCTGTTCACCATCAACATTGCGTGCAGCAGCAACCACAGCCTCCCAGACACTCTTCAGAGAGGTGTTCTGTTTTCCCTCCTTGTAAATCTCACATTTGATGATGGACCACAGGTTCTCAATGGGGTTCAGATCAGGTGAACAAGGAGGCCATGTCATTAGAATTTCTTCTTTTATACCCTTTCTTGCCAGCCACGCTGTGGAGTACTTGGACGCGTGTGATGGAGCATTGTCCTGCATGAAAATCATGTTTTTCTTGAAGGATGCAGACTTCTTCCTGTACCACTGCTTGAAGAAGGTGTCTTCCAGAAACTGGCAGTAGGATTGGGAGTTGAGCTTGACTCCATCCTCAACCCGAAAAGGCCCCACAAGCTCATCTTTGATGATACCAGCCCAAACCAGTACTCCACCTCCACCTTGCTGTCGGACTGGAGCTCTCTGCCCTTTACCAATCCAGCCACGGGCCCATCCATCTGGCCCATCAAGACTCACTCTCATTTCATCAGTCCATAAAACCTTAGAAAAATCAGTCTTGAGATATTTCTTGGCCCAGTCTTGTGTGTCTTGTTCAGTGGTGGTCGTCTTTCAGCCTTTCTTACCTTGGCCATGTCTCTGAGTATTGCACACCTTGTGCTTTTGGGCACTCCAGTGATGTTGCAGCTCTGAAATATGGCCAAACTGGTGGCAAGTGGCATCTTGGCAGCTGCACGCTTGACTTTTCTCAGTTCATGGGCAGTTATTTTGCGCCTTGGTTTTTCCACACGCTTCTTGCGACCCTGTTGACTATTTTGAATGAAACGCTTGATTGTTCGATGATCACGCTTCAGAAGCTTTGCGATTTTAAGAGTGCTGCATCCCTCTGCAAGATATCTCACTATTTTTGACTTTTCTGAGCCTGTCAAGTCCTTCTTTTGACCCATTTTGCCAAAGGAAAGGAAGTTGCCTAATAATTATGCACACCTGATATAGGGTGTTGATGTCATTAGACCACACCCCTTCTCATTACAGAGATGCACATCACCTAATATGCTTAATTGGTAGTAGGCTTTCGAGCCTATACAGCTTGGAGTAAGACAACATGCATAAAGAGGATGATGTCGTCAAAATACTCATTTGCCTAATAATTCTGCACTCCCTGTATGACTTTGGCGTTGCTTTTTGGTAATTAGAAGGCCGCCAAATGCTGCTGCGCATCACACGTGTATTATGGCTAACAGTGATGGTGTTAATTATGTAGCTTGTACGGAGCTTGCAGGGTTAATTTTAGCTTTAGTGTAGAGCTCAGCCTCCCACCTGAAACATCAGACCCCCTGATCCGTCCCAAACAGCTCTCTTCCCTCCCCCACCCCACAATTGTCCCCGCCATCTTAAGTACTGGCAGAAACTCTGCCAGTACTAAAATAAAAGCTATATTTGTTTTTTTTCTTAGCATATTTACATATGCTACTGTGTAGGATCCCCCCTTAGCCCCCAACCTCACTGATCCCCCACCAAACAGATCTCTAACCCTCCCCCTCTGCCTTAATGGGCGCCATCTTGGGTACTGGCAGCTGTCTGTCAGTACCCAGTTTAGTAAAAAAAGTGTTGTTTTTTTTATTTAATTGCCCTTTTCTGTAGTGTAGCTTCCCCCCCCAGATCAACCCCCCACCCCTTCCAGATACCTTAGATTATTTATTTATTTTTTAAAATGTTTGTTTTTTTACTTTTATTCACATTTATTTTTCTGCAGTGTAGCGGTTCCCTCCCGCTCCCGCCCCGTGCACGCCCGCCGCCCCCCGTGCACACGCGCGCTCCCGTCTGTCCCGCCCCCCTCCACTTCATTCGGCACATCGATGGCCGCCCTCCCGCCTCCCAGACTTGCTCCCACCCACCAACGATACCGGCCACCGATGTCCGGTGCAGAGAGGGCCACAGAGTGGCTCTCTCTGCATCGGATGGCCAAGGGCGGTTATTGCAGGATGCCTCGATATCGAGGCATCACTGCAATAACCGGAAAGCAGCTGGAAGCGAGCAGGATCGCTTCCAGCTGCTTTCCAGACCAAGGACGTACGCCACACGTCCTCGGTCATTAACTGTATTTTTTTTGGGGACGTGTGGCGTACGTCCTTGGTCGTTAAGGGGTTAAACACCAAATAAATGCTAGATAGAATGATGCATTCAAAGAAAAGATTACTCTGAGAATAATATGTGGATATATTTTTAACATTTTTATTAGTTGTTTAAATATTGACAAAATCCGTGTAAAGTTTTAGGGCTAGATTACAAGTAGAGCGCTAAATTATTGTGTTTCCGCTAACTACCAAATCGCCCGTTTGCAGGAGCACGATAATTAACCAGCCATTACAAGTGGCTGGTTATTGCTACCGCGACCTTGCCTAGCAATTACTGCTCCGAAAATTAACCCGAGATCCGATCTTTAGTTAATTTTCTAAAAGTGCCTTAAATGCCCTAAAAAATGTTTAGTTTTTTTTTATTAAAAAAAATATATATAGCTTTTTTTTTTAATAAAAGAAAAATGCATTAGGCAGTTTTGGGGCTTAAAAGTTGGTGGGAGTTGGATGTTAGAAAAACAAATGGCACTGAAAAGTGTCTTTACATTGCGGTCTATTGGAAATGTGTGTTCTCATAGATCGCTATGTATTGTAAATATATATGTATATGATTATATACACATATATATTTACGTGTTAATTTGTGTATATTAACACAAATATATATGTATATATTCATATATATTTAAAAATGCTGCCCATCAGAACAAGGCTCCCATGGGAGCCTATGGAAGCGCGCTCTCATGAGCGCAATGCTTTCTAGCATTGCAATTTACTTGTAATATGAGCGCACATTATCGTGTGATGGTATTACAAAGTGTAGCGCTAATATAGCTTGTACGCAAGCGATATTTAGTGCTCCAATTGTAATCTAGCCCTAAGGGGCCTATTTATTAATGTGCGAGCGGACATGATCCGATATTGCAGATCATGCCCGCTGCACATCGATAAATGCCGACAGCATACACTCTCGGCATTTATCATTGCACCAGCAGTTCTGGTGAACTGCTGGTGCAATGCTGCCCCTTGCAGATTTTCGGCCAACGGGCCACTAGTAGGGGGAGTCAATCAACCCGATAGTATTCGATCCGGTTGATTTCTGGCGATTTCTGTCCGCCGCCTCAGAGCAGACAAACAGGTTATGGAGCAGCGGTCTTTAGACCGCTGCTTCATAACTTCTGTTTCCGGCGCGCCTGAAGGCTCGCTGGACACACGGGGCATCAAGTTCCACACAGAGCTTATTAAATATGTCCCTTAGTGTCTATTAAAAATTAACATTTTAAACAAATTTCCAATTTACTACTATTATATAATTTGCTAGATTCACTTGGTATTCTTTGTTGAAGAAACAGTAATGCACTACTGGGAGCTAGTTAAAGTAATAAGCCTCTATTTATCAAGCTGTCTACTGACCTGCATTCGACGGCCCCAATACGCTCGCCTAAGATTGCCGCCACGAACCTGAATACATTCACCAAATTTATCAAGAAAGCTGTCAAAAAGCCGCGCACCAAGTACGGTGCGATGAGCAGCGGACTGTTAACTAACAGTCATCGATCTCGCTGCTCATCGGCTTATTCGCAGCTTTCTTGCTACCCTGTCACTAATCACCCACACTAAACTATACTGTTTACCCCCTATACCGCCGCTCCCGGAGCCCCCCGCACCTAAATAAAGTTATTAACCCTTAAACCGCCGCTCCCGGACCCCGCTGCAACTATAATAAATATATTAACCCCTAAACCGCCGCTCCCGGACCCAGCCGCAACTATAATAAATATATTAACCCCTAAACCGCCGCTCCCGGACCCCGCCGCCACCTACATTATACATATTAACCCCTAATCTGCCGCCCCCTATACCGCCGCCACCTACATAAAGTTATTAACCCCTATCCTGCCGATCCCGGAGCCCGCCGCAACTAAATACATTTTTTAACCCCTAAACTGCCGCTCCCGGGGGCCCACCGCCACCTACATTATACATATTAACCCCTATCCTGCCCCCCTTACAACGCCGCCACTATAATAAAACCTAAGTCTAACCCTAACCCTAACACCCCCTAACTTAAATAGAATTAAAATAAATCTAAATAAATATTACTATTATTAACTAAATAATTCCTATTTAAAACTAAATACTTACCTATAAAATAAACCCTAAGATAGCTACAATATATTTAATAATTACAGTGTAGCTATTTTAGGATTTATTTTTATTTTACAGGTAACTTTGTATTTATTTTAACTAGGTACAATAGTTATTAAATAGTTATTCACTATTTAATAACTACCTAGCTAAAATAAAGACAAAATTACCTGTAAAATAAAACCTAACCTAGGTTACAATTACACCTAACACTACACTATCATTACATAAATTACATAAATTAACTACAATTAAATAAAACTAATTATAATTAACTAAAATTAACTAAAGTACAAAAAAAAACATGTTCCAATCAGCCAATAGAATGCAAGCTCAATCCTATTGGCTGATTGGATCAGCCAATAGGATTGAACTTCAATCCTATTAACTGATTGCATCAGCCAATAGGATTTTTCCTACCTTAATTCTGATTGGCTGATAGAATTCTATCAGCCAATCGGAATTCAAGGGACGCCATCTTGGATGACGTCATTTAAAGAAACCTTCATTCAGTGTTAGGACGTCGATGGAAGAAGATGGCTCCGCGTCGGCTGGATTGAAGATGGACCCGCTACTGCTCCGGATGGAAGAAGATAGAAGATGCCGCCTGGATGAAGCCTTCTGCCGGTCTGGATGTCCTCTTCTGCCCGGATAGGATGAAGACTTCTGCTGGTCTGGAGGTCCACTTGTGCCCGGCTGAGGGAAGACGTCTCAAGGTAGGGTGATCTTCAGGGGGTTAGTGTTAGGTTTTTTTAAGGGGGGTTTGGATGGGTTTTAGAGTAGGATTGGGTGTGTGGGTGGTGGGTTTTAATGTTGGGGGGGTATTGTATTATTTTTTTTACAGGTGAAAGAGCTGATTACTTTGGGGCAATGCCCCGCAAAAGGCCCTTTTAAGGGCTATTTGTAATTTAGTATAGGGTAGGGAATTTTATTATTTGGGGGGCTTTTTTATTTTATTAGGGGGGTTAGATTAGGTGTAATTAAATGACGTCATCCAAGATGGCGTCCCTTGAATTCCGATTGGCTGATAGAATTCTATCAGCCAATCGGAATTAAGGTAGGAAAAATTGAAGTTCAATCCTATTGGCTGATCCAATCAGCCAATAGGATTGAGCTCGCATTCTATTGGCTGATTAGAACATTTTTTTGTACTTTAGTTAATTTTAGTTAATTCTAATTAGTTTTATTTAATTGTAGTTAATTTATGTAATTTATTTAATGATATTATAGTGTTAGGTGTAATTGTAACTTAGTTTAGGTTTTATTTTACAGGTATATTTGTATTTATTTTAACTAGGAAGTTATTAAATAGTTAATAACTATTTAATAACTATTGTACCTAGTTAAAATAAATACAAAGTTGGGGGGTGGAGCCAGCAGTGAGCAGAAGAGGTCGCAGATTTTTAGAGCTCCTACATAACTTCAACTAAATACGATTTAAAACCAGATTTTTGACACACCGAGAACCAATTTCATAGTGGGACTATCTCTACAACTCCCATCTGCAGCTTGGAAGTCACAAAATTTTGTTATTCTGCCAATTCTTGTGGGTTATACCTGGAAATCCTACTCTGGATCTATAGTGACGACGGCCATTTTCCCGCACCCGCAGACACGCAGTTACTATGGCTGATACCCACTGGATAGTTGTTGAGATCACTAAACTCCTGACCCACCATCACAACAAGCTTATTGCCGCTTTGGATGAAGCGGTGGAACCGGAGGAGCGGCGCGAGATCCCGATAATACTGTCTCCAGACCAAAACGAGGTAGACACTGATCGGGGGGATGCTTTGGGGCCCCGGCATCCCTCACATATCTTTAGTCTCCCATTTGCTGACCCTGGGACATATCGGGAGGCTGAGGGGGTCAACATTAAGCTCCTACTTACCAGCACGGTCCTGCAGCTCCACACGGGAGAGGATCTCACTTGCATAGCTGTCTTAGATGATGCCGAGAGACAGGGACCTCGAGGGAACACAAAGGGCCTTGACGCCATTAGCACTAACTGCCTCCCTGTCATTCACTGTGCTTTCTTAATAGGCCTAAAGATAACTCAAGCATCAGAACAGCTCTCTCTGAAATGGGAACAGTGTTGCTTGTTCCGTTCCTCCTGGTTTAAGACCTTTGAGGCTGATAGTGAATGGCTTCATTTCTGCACTGGGAAAGCCGGAATTGGTTAAGTAGCTTTAAAATCACGATCTCCCCATCTAACACACAACTTATATAATTTGGCTTGATGTGTTGACACCATTCTTGACGGACAAAGTTGAACTGAATAAGGCACGCCATGATATTGAGGACATAACTGACAACAGCAAATGTGACAATATTGCAAGTTTAATATATCAGCAGGTTTGAGAACTATATTAATCCCTCTAAGGACCACAAAGCATTTCTATGTGACTGCCCTTCATGAAGAGATTGCAATGGTTTGAGGCCCATTTGTTTAAATCTGTATGTGTGCCATATAAGTATAGCAGGATAAATTTGTCACTAGGAGGTTCTGCATCCAGAGACATTGGGCAAAATACTGAACTCTAACACTTATATTAAGTTTGCTGGTTATATTTTTCTAGATGTTTGTCTCATTAATATGCTTATTCCCATGTTCTTAAATGGACTAAACAGTATATATCCCATGTTGTTCCATATAGGACTTGTTTATATTTGTTTGCACAAGGTTATGAGGTTAACCCAAGTAGGAAGTAATTTTCAGTCCTGTGTTAGACCGACTTATGTGCTGCACAGGAGTTCAACTGCAGTGGCATTATACCTTTCTACTCATTACTTGAACAGCGAGCTGGATATACAGCTCAGAGATTATCTGCGTTTATATATTGATTGTCAAGTGAGAGGCGTAGGACTTGGGGTGACACACAGCTCTATATGTCTAGATGGATTATGTTGATGTGATGTCATATTATTGTCACTCCAGGCTATTTAATATGTATGGTATTGGTTATGCGCTATTTACTGCCCTATGCCAAGTAATTCCACAGATATAAGATAGCCCATATACCTTAGCTATACACACATAGTTCATTAAATGTTGTCCTGTCCTCTTTGGCTGGGGGCTGAACCTCCTCTACCTACAGTTAATTAACTCTATAATCCCCCAACATAAATATTCTAAGGCTGCTACAAGATAGCATACATATACCTAGCTTATCTAGATCAAGGTTACCCCTTCTGGCACCTTTGTTATTTTATTATATTCAGTGTGCCACCTCTTCCCCCCCATAATGTATCTTCCTAATTGGAAGAGCTACTCAAGCGGTTTAGCTTAATTGTACCGCAACCTTTTATTTTGAAAGTATTATTGTGATATCTTTCTATTTCATCTGTGTTAGCTTTCTTTTTGTTCTATTGAGAGATATGTATTTTGTATCGCTACATTTTTCTGAGATCTACTGGCTAAGATTATATCTCTAAGGGTATATCAGATGTGGAAATAAGATTTGAAAATATTCTAGTCTCTTAGCAACAAAAAATGAAAAAAAAAAAAAATTTGGGGTTTACTTTATGTGTGTTTACTATTTATGATATGCAACAAGTGAACCCTATATAAAGATATAGTGGTTATTGTAACTTCTTTACTTTTATGTCTTTTATTTGTTGTAATGCATCTATACCTCAATAAAAATATTTAAAAATAAAATAAATACAAAGTTGCCTGTAGAATAAAAATAAATCCTAAAATAGCTACAATGTAATTATTAATTATATTGTAGCTATCTTAGGGTTTATTTTATAGGTAAGTATTTAGTTTTAAATAGGAATAATTTAGTTAATAATAGTAATTTTATTTAGATTAATTTAAATAATATTTAAGTTAGGGGGGTGTTAGGGTTAGACTTAGGTTTAGGGGTTAATAACTTTAATATAGTGGCGGCGGTGTAGGGGGGCAGGATAGGGGTTAATAACTTTAATGTAGGTGGCGGCGGTGTAGGGGGGGCAGGATAGGGGTTAATAACTAATGTAGGGGGCGGCGGGGTCCGGGAGCGGCTGCTTAGGGGTTAAAATTTTTATTTAGTTGCGGCGGGGTCCGGGAGCAGCGGTTTAGGGTTAATAAGTATAATGTAGGTGGCGGCGGTGTAGGGGAGAGCAGATTAGGGGTGTTTAGACTCGAGGTACATGTTAGGGTGTTAGGTGTAGACACTTCCCATAGGAATCAATGGGATATCGGGCAGCAGCGAACATGAGCTCTCGCTGCTTTCCGACTCCCATTGATTCCTATGGGATCCGCCGCCTCCAGGGCAGAGGATTGAAAACCAGGTACGCTGGGCCGGAATAGTGGCGAGCGTATCTTTCTTCTTTGATAACTACCAAAAGTAGTCAGATTGTGCCGAACTTGCGTTCGGAACATCTGGAGTGACGTAAACATCGATCTGTGTCGGACTGAGTCCGGCGGATTGTATGTTACGTCACTAAATTCTACTTTTGCCGGTCTGTAGGGCTTGATAACTATGGCGAATCAGCCTTGCCACAAATACGCTGCGGAATTCCAGCGTATTTGCGGTTGACGGCTTGATAAATAGAGGCCATAGTCTAGTCAAAATTAAACTTTCATGAATCAGAGCAGGCAATTTTAAGCAACTTTCTAATTTTCTCCTATTATCAATTTTTCTTTGTTCTCTTGGTATCTTTATTTGAATGTAAGCTTAGAAGCCGGCCCATTTTTGGTTCTGCACCTGGCTAGCGCTTGCTGATTTGTGGCTACATTTAGACACCAATCAGCAAGCACTACCCAGCTGCTGAACTAAAAATGGTCTGGCTTCTAAGCTTACATTCTTGTTTTTTCAAATAAAGATGCCAAGAGAACAAAGGAAAAATTGATAATAGGAGTAAATTAGAAAGTTGCTTAAAATTGCCTGTTCTATCAGAATCATGAAAGTTAAATTTTTGACTAGACTATTACTTTAATGCATTGGGTAAGCCAATAGCATATGAAATATATGTGCAGCCACCGATCAGCAGCTCCTGAGTCTACCTATGTATCCCTTTCAACAAATAATATCAAGAGAACAAAACAAATTAGATAATAGATGTAAACTGGACAGTCATCACACACTCAATCTGAATCATGAAAGGTTTTATGTCCCTTTAATCAAGATCGAGTTTTTATTACAATATTGCAAGTCTAAACCTACAGTAAAATATCCCCTACATAGCAGTACAAAATATACACTCTATGGTTTAATCTAAGAATGTCCTGATGCCTCAAGTCCCTGACACCACGACAAAATTCAGCAAATAGTTAGGGAGTTAATTGCAAGTGTTAAATAACATACTGTATGCACACTCTGGCTTTGTTTATGAGAATTCCTACCAAACTCAAACCAGTATCTAACAATTAGACATAAGCCTGACAGGAGATAAAACACTCTAGCAGGGCAATTATGTGTAGCTTAACAGGGGAGGCCTGGCAACTCTGTTCATGAAGGCAAGTACTACCCAGTGGCCCAGGTATAACAACCCACCCCCTTTAAAATGCTATATCTGATATCAGAAATAAAAAAGTGGTAGTTGATCCTTGGTTATCATGTGGAACCCTTCTACAACATGCATGAAGGGCATCCTACATCTATAGTAACCAGGATTTCTGGGGAATACAGGCTGCAACCGACTGCTGAGGTGCATAGTACACTGTGCACTGGGCTGGGCAGGCACAGCTCTGTCAATATCAGTGAGTTTAGGGATACAAACCCTACACAAACACATGTTTATATACACATGTTGTAGACAGACAGATACACATTTAAATTACTAACTGAAAAACAAAAAAGACATGCTGTGCACTGCACCTTCTACATTGGCCCTGGTTCCATCACCAAGAGTGGACTATGAAAAGGAGATAACAACTGCAAGACTCACTCATAGTGCAGCTTATCAAACATATAAAAAAATAACCTTTAATACATATAAAACCTCTGAGTAGCCCACTGGAAACCTCCCTGTCACACTACTACTAGTTAGTGTCAGAAATACCCAGAGACTGAGGTAGGAATGAGGTAAACCTCACCGAAGGCTCTGGACAAGTCCTGGCAGAGACTGGATGATTAGCGTGCAGAAGAAAACAAAACTGTACCTCGAAAATTGACTTCTCAGAGTTGCAGGAAGTGGATGAAACCAGGAACTGGAAGCTGATGTGCAAAGGAGTATAGAAAAGCTAAGGTCAAAGTCCAATCGAATATCAGAGTCAAGTATCAGTCCAGTCTTTGCAAGGTACCAAGGGAGTTTAGAGAAGCCAAAGTCCAATCCAGTTTCAGAGCCAGGTATCAGTCCAGTCTTTGCAAGGTACCAAGGGAGTTTAGAAAAGTCAGGTCAGATTCCAATCCAATTTCAGAGTCAGGTGATCAGTCCAATCTTTGCAAGGTACCAAAAGAAGTTTAGAAAATCCAAAGTCCAATCCAATTTTCAGAGCCAGGTATAGAAACACAGAATAAGCTCAAACGAAGGATAACTGAATACTATACTCGAGCAAGGAAGATATAGAGGCTCTTATATTTAAAGCCAAAAGGTCGCGCTAAAAGTGACGCAAGCGTGACAACACAAAAAGCGATGTGACCACAACGACGCAAGTAGCAACGCCCAAACATTTTTTTTTTTTTTTTTTTTTTAAGTTTTAAATTGTTTTATTTGTATCAAAAAATAATAACATAAACATATGTTTACACACAAAAACAATTTTTGCAAAAAATACTAATACATTAAAATAAGAGAGTACACCACAGATGTGTTGTATCAAATTACATCTAAGACACTGGGTATCTCCACCCAGCGATTACTAGTGATCTCAACATTACAATGTCTAGCCATATACTATATATACAGAAACCCTAGAAACGACCAACCTATACAGAAAGATATTACACCAAATTACAAGCGGTCACTAACATTCTTGACTGAACTGATCCAAAATTCGTCTCTATAATTATACTACTGCCTACTTGCGCAAACAAGACCCCACCTTAGATATGTATAGTGGGTTCCGGCACACCCGCCCTAATACGCCTGAGCTCCCCGAGCCTATGAGCCCCTCTCCCCCCCTCCCCTCCCCTGCCCATTTGGTTACAACTTATATATCAGTCTGCACTATAAAACCAAGAATGGTACAGATTCATCCGTTAGCCACATTATCACAAAGTACATAATAAACAGGCCACACCGAGACAGAAAACACAAAAACAAAAAAAAACAAAAAAAAACAAAACAAAAAGGGGTTCCCTCTCAAATCGCCCCCCCCCCCCCCGACCCTCACTCCGCGACCTCCGCCCAGTTCCCGGGAAATTGGCCTGCTAGAATATTTGTCAGAACGTAGGCGGATTCCCTAAATGGTTTAATCATTTTTTTCTGATAAGCTGGGGGCAGGGATCTTATAAATTTCTCCCATTTTCTGAAGAACGCGGGCAAGTATTGATCGTGCGGGGAGGGCATATTGTACTGCTCTGTTGTATATTGACTGACTACCGCCGCTTTAAGTTGAACCAATGTGGGAGCCGAACGTGACTTCCATAGTTTAAGAATGAGATTGCGCCCCGTTAGTATTATTGTGTTTATCAGACGATAGTTTTTTTTACGACCTTGATATCTCACTAAAAAGAAAATCTCAATGGGGACTAACTCATGCTCCAGTTTTAAGACCATGGTCATCCAATATGCAATCTTACTCCAAAATTGTTGAATTTTTGGGCAACCCCATAGACAGTGGAATAAGTCTGCATCCATCCACGAGCATCTGGAGCATAAAACCTTAGCATTATACCATTTCGAAAGCAAGCCAGGGGTAAAATACCTCTTAAGCCCGATTTTTATCTGGGATTCTCTCCAAACGGTGGGGACCCAATTCTGTTGAATAATTTTAAAACTTCCTACGATGGTTTGCTCATCTATGTCAGGGAATTGGATAGACCATTTAGTAATCATCTCGCCTACCTGTAAATCTGAAGCTTTCTGAGTTACAAGTTGATATAAAGGGGAAATTCCAAATTTCCCTGCTGCATATAGGGAGATCCTGGGCTGTAGCTCGCCCAAAGACCAGTTATTGCCGAAGTTATTTTGCAGCTCCTGTAAGAAATGTCTGACTTGAAGGTAGGCGTAAAATTCTCGCGTCCCTAAACTGAATTTATTTGCAATTTCAGTATAGGTTAATAGATATCCGTCAGGTCTCCGAAATTGACTCATGGCATTTAAGCCTTTCAAATCCCAGTCTTTAAATATCTGACTTGAGAGTCCAGGACAAAAATTGGGATTCCCACATATGGGTAAATATTGTGAGAGATACGGGGAGTAATCCAACGCAAAACACAACCTTTGCCATGCTATAATTATATTCCTAAACGTGGACAGACTAAATATGTTCGAAGGGAGAGAGGTCATCGGACAATGTAATAAAGCCTTCAGATTAAACGGGGCCACAACCCGCGACTCCCAAATGGACGCCGATATCTGGTCCTTACCCGTTATCCAATCTAATGCAAATCTAGCTATGGTCACTAGATTATACATCTGGATGTTAGGGAGTGCAAGGCCGGCGGCCAACTTAGAATTCATGAGTCGATGAACGGCAATCCGTGGTTTACTCCCTTTCCATAGAAATCTGGAGCAAGCACTATTATATGCAACAATGTCTTTATGGTGTAGAAATATCGGAATATTTTGAAATATGTACATAAGTTTCGGGAAAATGATTGATTTAATTAATGTTACCCGTGCAGATAAAGAAATAGGCAGTGAGGACCATTCATCCAGTTTTTTTTTACAGCGGCTAACCCCGAACGCGTAATTCAACTTGTACCAATCCTCTGGGTTTCTGGAGATATAAAGCCCCAAATAATTAATCTGAGAGACTTCGACAAAGGGATGTTTTACATCACCTAATGGATGTCTATAGAGCCACATTAATTCTGATTTCGATGTGTTAACCCGGAATCCGGAGATCTCACCAAACTCCTGAATAATATCCTGGAGAATTGGCAACGAAACCGAAAGATTAGATAAGCATATCAATAGATCATCCGCGTATGATAGAAGGACCATTTTCTCACCTGCAAACAAAATACCTTCTAGTTCTTGACGTAAACGTATGGCCAGTGGTTCCAAACTGATATTAAATAATAGGGGGGATAGCGGACACCCCTGTCTGGTCCCTCTATGCATAACAAATCGCTGGGAGGTCACATTGTTGATAATGACCGATGACGTGGGGGCACTATAGATTAACCTGATGTAATTATGAAAAAACCCGGAGAAACCGAACTTCTCTAGAGTAATGAATAAATGGTCCCACCCGACCCGGTCGAAGGCCTTCTCTGCGTCGACCGTAAGAATAGCCTTATCATGAATATCATTACTATAAGAGGACTTGTATTTGTTCCAATAAGACTCAATGAGAACTAATAATTTCCTGGTATTTCGCACAGGATTCCGGCCGGGCATGAATCCGGATTGATTCTCATGGATTAAGTCCCCGATATGAGGTTTTAATCTGGAAGCTATAATAGATGCTAATAGTTTATAGTCGGAATTGAGGACAGAAATAGGTCTAAATGAACTAGGAAGCTCCGGGTCCTTGCCCTTTTTTAAGATTAACGTTATGTTTGCCGCGGCAAAAGAAGGCGAGCAATTGATATTATCTGAAAAATAAAAATTGAATAACCTAGACAGAATAGGGGTCACCTGAGCTTGTAATATTCGATAAAATTCAATGGGGAAAGAGTCGGGCCCGGCCGCTTTGTTGGATTTAGCGTTCTTAATTGCAGATCTGATCTCCTCCTCAGATATGGGGGCATTAATAGCTTCCAGGGCTTCCGGTGCTAGTCTCGGGGTCTTGATCTTCGACCAGAATTTTATTTGCTGTCCTGCATTGGACGGTTCTGATTTGTACAAGTCTTGAAAAAAATCAAAAAACACTCGTTCGATGTCGGGGTGGCTCGTGAACCTCTTTGTACCTTGTTTAATAGCAGAGATTACCTGCCTAGGTGAGGATTTAGCTATTCTGGCTAGGAACTTAGCGGATCTACCTACGAACCCACTGTATCGAGCTTTAGTTCTAAGATCCTCTAGTGCGCTATTCTGCTTAATCTGGATGTCACGGAATGCCTTGGCCCTTACATAAGCGTCCCAGTGTCCTCTGCTAGGATTGTTTAAATACGCTCTAAACGAGTTTTTTACTTGATTTGCACACTGTCTAGCCGCCTGACTACACTTCTTCTTCCAGTGTATCATATATGATTTGATTTCGCAGCGTAAGACGGCCTTAGAAGCCTCCCAAAGCACTTCCACTTTGTCCAGGTAGTTACCATTGATCTTATGGTAATCTGCCCACTTAATTTGTAGCCAGTTTTGAAAACTGGGGTTGTTACTCAAGAATCTAGGAAAATATATATGCTTATTCCCTGAATACGAACTGTTAGGTTTGCAGCGCAGTAAGATGGCAGCGTGATCCGATATAACTATATCTTCAATTTTAGTGACCCAGTCCCAGCTTATTAACGAGTCCGACACCAAAAAGTAATCAATCCTAGAGAAAGCTTGCTGAGCATGTGATACACATGTGAATACTCGCGCATCCGGGTTCTGTACCCGCCAGATATCTACTAAGCCCAAGTGTGAGCAGAATTTCTGAAAAATGCGCACTTTCCTACCTCTGCTGTTAAGGGCTCTTTTTTTAGAGCAATCTAGAGTTGCGTCAGCTGTCAAATTAAAATCACCTGCAACAATTAAATTATGCCCTATAAATCTGTATAATCTAGCCATCAAGGACGCCCAGAAATTCTGATCAACTTGGTTAGGACCATAAATATTACAAAGTGTATATTTGATCTTTTTAATCACAATCTCCAGTATCAGGAATCTGCCTTCAGGGTCCACTTCAGTGTTAGTTATTTTATATTCCAGATTCCGATTCAATAAAATGGCCACCCCCCTTTTCCTGGTTGTAGAAGTAGCGGCTATAACCTCCCCTACCCATTTACTCTTCAGTTTGGGAATTTCTGGAGGTTTCAAGTGTAGTTCCTGAAGAAAAACTATATCAGGGTTGAATTTCCCGGAGTACTTTATTATAGATTTCCGTTTAATTGGGGAGGTTATGCCGCCGACGTTCCAGGAAAATAAATTAATATTAAGAGCCATCAAATCCTACTTCTATTGTCATGCACATATGGAGGAAGAAAAGCTCCAAATGCAATGGAACAAGGGCAACAGGGGCGCGGAAGAGGGAACAGGGAGGGAGCGAGAGAGAGAGAGGAAAAAAAAAAAAAAAAAAAAAAAAAAAAAAAAAAACACCACACGGAGCCATACTTTTTAACCATAGAAAAACCTTCTGGGGGGACCCGTAATATTGACTCAAGGTGTTTTACGGAACGCCTGCTTCTCGACAGAAATTATCAGCTTCCAAGACATTATTTAGCGTATGAGAGATTCCTTCTTTGGATACCACCAATTTTGCAGGGTAAAACATTTTGATGTTGTAATTTTCTTTCTGTAATCTACCAAAGAAAAAAGACATGTCTCTTCTCTTAGATAGAGTTTCAGAGGAGAAATCTTGAAAAAGTAGTAACTTATGCGAGTCCAAAACTAAGGGCATACTTTTCCTGTAATACTTAAGATATAATAATTTGTCTTGGAAGTTTACAAACTTAAATATCACAGGCCTCGGTCTCTGGCCCTCGATTTGTTCCCTGCGTGGGCCTATTCTGTGTGCCCTCTCGATCTGAAAGGGAGTGGCAGGAGCTGGAATCAACAGTGCCTTAGGTAATGTATTGGATACAAAATTCAGTAAATCATGGAATTCTGGCGACTCGGGGAGGCCAATCACTTTTAGATTATTACGTCTTGAGCGATCCTCAAGATCTTCGATCTTTGCTTGTAACGCTACTATCGTTTTACTGTGTGCGTCCACAGTGGAATCATGAATATTAAGCCTGTCTTCTAGATCGGACACTCTGTTTTCAGCCTCATCTAGTCTTGATGAGAACTGCCGAACCTCTGCCGTGAGATTGGAAATCTCGTTCCTAATCTCGCGCTTAATCAGATCAAATTGCGGTAGTAGGATTTTAGCCACCTCCGCCTCATATTCTGTCATACTATTACCCGAGGAGTTCCCTTTCTCTGGGGGAGTGTCAATGCTGGCATCCAGAGTCCTGCCACTCCCTTTTTTGTCTTTAGCTTTGGGGGGCATATTGGAGGGTGAGCTCCTTTGGAGCATGTATCTGTCCATGAACTGAAGGGCCTTTAGATAAATTATTCAAGGTCTATGGAAAGAGAAAAAAAAAAATATATATATATATATATATTGCAAGGGAAAAGGAGAGAGAGAGACTGAGGGTAAAGCGTATCGGGGTTCCAAGCCGTGTGCAATGTGCCGGAACCCACAAAAATATGACTATATCTGACTGTTTCTACCGGCTTGCCTTTTCTTGGATCAAGAGCCTGTCTTGATCCACTTACGGAACTTTCTGTACAGTTAACCCACTACGGACCGAGAAATTAAGACAATGTCCTAGAGAGTAATAGTAAGGTGCAAGTGCTTCTGAAAGAGGGAGAGGGGAACACGAACAGGCAAGAGGGAGCAGAAGAAAAAAGAAAAAAAAAAAGTTCCCTCTACCCTACCCCACCCTCTCTCTTCCAGTCAAGTGTTTTTTGAAAAAGGTGCTTTCAAAAGAGCATATATTCGTGCAAATTAGCAACGCCCAAACATTATGAGAACACGACAACAAAAAGTGATGTAACCATGACGACGCAACTAGCGACGCCCAAGAATGACGTAACCATGACGAAACAAGAAGCGACACCCAAAAAATTTTGTGAAAGGTGATCAGAAGTGGATACTGAAAGTACCCCCCATCAAAGGTACATCAGGGACCCTAGGTGGGTTGGAGGGGATTGGAGGCATGAAAGCTAGTAGTAAAGGCGGGAGCATGGACATGCCTAATGAGCACCCAGGATTTGTCAGCCACAGCATAATCTCTCCAGTGTACCAGGTACTGCAATTGGTAACCTTTGAATCTAGAGTCCAGGATCCTTGAAATTTCGAACTGCGGTTCGCCTTGTACTAGAACTGGAGGAGGAGGAGGGAGTTGAGGATGAGAGAACCTATTATGGCAGAGAGGTTTCAAAAGTGATACACGAACCACTGTGGAGATATGCAAGGTTCGAGGCAAATCCAGCTTGTAAGAGACTGGATTAATCTGTTTGAGTATGCGATAAGGACCTATGTATCGAGGTCCTAACTTGTGAGAGGGCTGACTGAGTCGGATGTGCCGGGTGGCTTACCAAAAACGATCCCCGACAGAAAAGTGTAGGTTTAAGAACGATGATGGTCAGCATATAGTTTGTGTCTGTGGGAAGATGTTCGTAAAACAGAACGTATTTGACGCCAGTGTCTAAGTAACTCTCGAACATGGCGAACTGCAGCTGGAACGCCTACATGAGAGGAACTGAGAGGGAATATCTTAGCTTGATAACCCAGGGCTGCCAGGAAAGGTGAGCAGCTTAGAGAAGAATGCCAGTGGATGTTTCGAGCGAGTTCAGCTAGAGGTAGAAGATTAGACCAATTTGATTGTTGAAGGTTTACAAAAGGCACAAAGGTAAACTTCCAGGTCTTGATTAGTCCTAGCGGTCTGACCATTAGTTTGAGGATGATAGCCTGAGGAGAGACAAATAGTGGTACCCAGAAGTTTACAGAGTACTCTCCAGAAGGTAGAGACGAATTGTGGTCCTCAATCGGAAACTCTCTCTTCTGGAATGCCATTGTAGACGTATAATCAGAATGTCTCTCAGCGCACAACCTGCTTCCTTATGGCTCCTGGATAATAGGGTATCTAGCTCACCCTAATCAAAGATACAAATACAACAATAGTCCAAAAGCGCCTAAAAGAAGGCAAAGGAAGATTCTAACAAATTCAGTGAAATAAAATAAAAATCTATTAACAATAGGCGGGAGATGATTTAAAAATTATCAAACATTTATTAACAAATCATAATTACTAACATGGATCCATGTGTACTATACAAACATACAAGTACAAATTAAGAAAATCAATTAAAAAACAGTGTAAATGTTTACAATAATTTCTTAGGAAGTCTCTCCAAATGGAGAGATCAGCAAGTATAAAAATTGACAATTGAAGTTCTAAAACCTGGAGTTATGCAATATTGCTTCTAGCAGATGTGTCCAATAATTGTGTCCAATAATTGTATCCAATGGATGTGTCCAATAGATATGTTCTAGTAGTAAGAATTCCAGTAAGACAAATCCATTAAAAAAATCAGGTAGTGAAGCTAATAAAATCCAAACAGAAAATTCAAACAAAAAATTATGTGAATCCTGTGATAATGGTGGAAAAAATATAAAAATAGAAACAAAAAATAGTGTTGTAAAAATAGTGTTGTAAAAATAAGAGTTAAAATGTAAAAAAATATAAAATGTAAAAAATATATATATATAAAAAATTATATAAATATACAAAAATATAAAGATATGATTAAAAAGTGAAAAAAAGTGTGGGAAAAAAACGATGTGTTAAAAATCTAGTGTCAAAAAATAAAAATAAAAATTATAAAGCTGTAATCCGAATAAATATTAAGTGTTAGTGAGTGATCCTCCTTTTAAGTGTTTCCTTATGAGTGAATGTTTTGTTTATATCCGTGTAAGTGATGAAAAGTTTTTCTTCTGGTATTCTTTCAATAATGTCCTAGTAGTTCCTGTGAATTACAAAATATAACATAGTGCAATAATGTTTCCAGATATGAATATTATTAAAATGATGCTCACCAAATTGTCAACGCATTTCGGCCTCTGTATCAGGCCTTTCTCAAGACTCATTTTTTTTATATATATATTTTTTACATTTTATATTTTTTTCTATTGGACACATCCATTGGATACAATTATTGGACACAATTATTGGACACATCTGCTAGAAGCAATATTGCATAACTCCAGGTTTTAGAACTTCAATTGTCAATTTTTATACTTGCTGATCTCTCCATTTGGAGAGACTTCCTAAGAAATTATTGTAAACATTTACACTGTTTTTTAATTGATTTTCTTAATTTGTACTTGTATGTTTGTATAGTACACATGGATCCATGTTAGTAATAATGATTTGTTAATAAATGTTTGATAATTTTTAAATCATCTCCCTCCTATTGTTAATAGATTTTTATTTTATTTTATTTCACTGAATTTGTTAGAATCTTCCTTTGCCTTCTTTTAGGCATTGTAGACGTATGACATGTTGAATGAAAAGGGAAGCAAGTTCAGTCGCTGGGCGGATTCCAAATAGGTCAGGTTTTTGTGGTCGGTAAGTATAGGTATTTCAGTGCCCTCCAACCAGTGTCTCCATTCAGTAAGGACCAGTTTCATAGCAAGCAGTTCCTTTTTTTCCACATTATAGTTCATCTCAGGTGCAGAAAAGCATTTAAAAAAGGCCACTGGATGGAATTTAGAAGAAAAAGAATCTCTTAGCGAAAGCACTGCACCTGCTCCCAGGTCGGAAGCATCCACCTCTAGGATGAACTGTAACTCGGGATTGTGATGTCTTAATACAGGTGAAGAACAAAAGGCAGATTTTAGCTTTTCAAATGCGGCAATGGCAGAGTTAGGCCATTCTTTGCAATTCTAGTTATGTTTTGTTAACTCAGAGATAGGTGCAGTGATTCTTGAAGTGTCCTGGATGAATTTCCGATAATAGTTGGTGAATCCCAAAAAATGTTGTATGCCTTTTATAGTGGTAGTGTTGTGGCCAATTCAATACAGCCTCTAATTTGGAGGTGTCCATAGCAAAACCATATTTGGAATTATGTATCCAAGAAACTGTTACCTAGATTACGAGTTTTGCGGTAACAGGGGTGCGGTGCTAACAAGCCTTTTTTTCCCACCGCTCCCTTAAAGGGACACTGAACCCAATTTTTTTCTTTTGTAATTCAGAAAGAGCATGCAATTTTAAGCAACTTTCTAATTTACTCCTATTATCAATTTTTCTTCGTTCTCTTGCTATCATTATTTGAAAATGAAGGCATCTAAGCTTTTTTTTTGGTGGATGAATTTATCCACCAATCAGCAAGGACAACCCAGGTTCACCAAAAATGGGCCGGCATCTAAACTTACATTCTTGCATTTCAAATAAAGATACCAAGAGAATGAAGAAAATTTCATAATAGGAGTAAATTAGAAAGTTGCTTAAAATTTCATGCTTAATCTGAATCACGAAATAATTTTTTTGGGTACAGTATCCCTTTAAGACAACACTGGTATTACAGTTTTTTTTAAACCCAGCGTTAGCCACAAAAAGGTGAGCGTAGAGCAGAATTTAGCTCCACATCTCACCTCAATACCAGCGTTGCTTAAGTCAGCGGTAAGCTGGCTAAACGTGCTCGTGCACGATTTCCCCATAGGAAACAATGGGGCTGAGCTGGCTGAAAAAAAACCTAACACCTGCAAAAAAGCAGCGTTCAGCTCCTAACGCAGCCCCATTGTTTCCTATGGGGAAATTAATTTTATGTCTGCACCTAACACGAACCCCGAGTCTAAACACCCCTAATATTACACTTATTAACCCCTAATCTGCCGTCCCCGCTATCGCTGACAACTACATTATATTATTAACCCCTAATCTGCTGCTCCGGACACCGCCGCCACCTATATTATACTTATGAACCCCTAATCTACTGCCCCCAACACCTACATTATATTTATTAACCCCTAATCTGCCCCCCCCAACGTCGCCGCAACTATATTAAGTTTATTAACCCCTAATCTGCCGCCGCCAATATTATAAATTTATTAACCCCTAAACCTAAGTCTAACCCTAACTTAAATATGATTTAAATACATCTAAATAAATTTACTACAATTAAATAAATTATTCCCATTTAAAACTAAATACTTACCTGTAAAATAAACCCTAAGATAGCTACAATATAACTAATAGTTACATTGTAGCTAGTTTAGGATTTATATTTATTTTACAGGCAACTTTGTATTTATTTTAACTAGGTACAATAGTTATTAAATAGTTATTAACTATTTAATAACTTCCTAGTTAAAATAAGTACAGAAGTACCTGTAAAATAAACCCTAACCTAAGTTACAATTACACCAACACTACACTATAATTAAACTAATTACCTAAACTACCTACAATTAATTACAATTAAATTAAACTAAATTACGAAAAAAAAAACCCCCACTAAATTACAGAAAGAAAAAAAAGAATTACAAGAATTTTAAACTAATTACACCTAATCTAATCCCCCTAATAAAATAAAAAAGCCCCCAAAATAATAAAATTCCCTACCCTATACTAAATTACAAATAGCCCTTAAAAGGGCCTTTTGCGGGGCATTGCCCCAAAGTAATCAGCTCTTTCACCTGTAAAAAAAAAATACAATACCCTACCAACATTAAAACCCACCACCCACACACCCAACCCTACTCTAAAACCCACCCAATCCCCCCTTAAAAAAACCTAACACTACCCCCCTGAAGATCTCCCTACCTTGAGCCGTCTTCACCCAGCCGGGCACAAGTGGACCTCCAGAGGGGCAGAAGTCTTCATCCGATCTGGGCAGAAGAGGTCCTCCAAGCGGCAGAAGTCTTCATCCAGGCGGCATCTTCTATCTTCATCCATCCAGAGCAGGTCCATCTTCAAGCCAGCCGACCCGGAGCAATCCTCTTCAAATGACGCCCTAACACTGAATGAAGGTTCCTTTAAATGACGTCATCCAAGATGGCGTCCCTTGAATTCCGATTGGCTGATAGGATTCTATCAGCCAATCGGAATTAAGGTAGGAAAAATCCTATTGGCTGATTGGATCAGCCAATAGGATTGAGCTCGCATTCTATTGGCTGATTGGAACAGCCAATAGAATGCAAGCTCAATCCTATTGGCAAATCCAATCAGCCAATAGGATTGAACTTCAATCCTATTGGCTGATTGGATCAGCCAATAGGATTTTTCCTTTCAGCCAATCGTAATTCAAGGGACGTTATCTTGGATGACGTCATTTAAAGGAACCTTCATTCAGTGTTAGGATGTCGTTTGAAGAGGATGGCTCCGCGTCGGCTGGCTTGAAGATGGACCCGTTCCGCTCCGGATGGATGAAGATAGAAGATGCCGCCTGGATGAAGACTTCTGCCCGGATCGTATAAAGACTTCTGCCCCTCTGGAGGTCCACTTGTCCCCGGCTGGGTGAAGACGGCTCAAGGTAGGGAGATCTTCAGGGGGGTAGTGTTAGGTTTTTTTAAGGGGGGATTGGGTGGATTTTAGAGTAGGGTTGGGTGTTTGGGTGGTGGGTTTTAATGTTGGGGGGGTATTGTATTTTTTTTTACAGGTGAAAGAGCTGATTACTTTGGGGAAATGCCTCGCAAAAGGCCCTTTTAAGGTCTATTTGTAATTTAGTATAGGGTAGGGAATTTTATTTTTTTAATTTTATTAGGGGGATTAGATTAGGTGTAATTAGTATAAAATTCTTGTAATTCTTTTTTTTTCTCTGTAATTTAGTTTATTTAATTTAATTGTAATTAATTGTAGGTAGTTTAGGTAATTTATTTAATGATAGTGTAGTGTTAGTTGTAATTGTAACTTAGGTTAGGATTTATTTTACAGGTATATTTGTATTTATTTTAACTAGGTAGTTATTAAATAGTTAATAACTATTTAATAACTATTGTACCTAGTTAAAATAAATACAAAGTTGCCTGTAAAATAAATATAAACCCTAAGATAGCTACAATGTAACTATTAGTTATATTGTAGCTATCTTAGGGTTTATTTTATAGGTAAGTATTTAGTTTTAAATAGGATTAATTTATTTCATTTTAGTAATTTTATTTAGATTTAAAATTATATTTAAGTTAGGGGGGTTAGGTTTAGGGGTTAATACCTTTAATATAGTAGCGGCGACGTTGGGGGTGGCAGATTAGGGGTTAATAAATGTAGGTAGGTGTCGGCGATGTTAGGGACAGCAGATTAGGGGTTAATAAAATTTAACTAGCGTTTGCGAGGTGGGAGTGCTGCGGTTTAGGGGTTAATATATTTATTACAGTGGCGGCGATGACTGGTCGGCAGATTAGGGGTTAAATAATTTTATTATAGTGTTTGCGATGTGGGGGGGCCTCGGTTTAGGGGTTAATAGGTAGTTTATGGGTGTTAGCGTACTTTTTAGAACTTTAGTTAAGAGTTTTATGTTACGGCGTTAGCCCATAAAACTCTTAAATACTGACTTTTAAATGCGGTAGGAGTCTTGACAGGAGAGGGTCTACCTCTCACTTCTTCCAAGACTTGTAATACCGGCATTAGGATACACAATTGACGTAAGGGGATTTGCGGTATGCTCGAGTCGCGGAAGAAAAGTGAGCGGTACACCTGTACCTGCCAGACTTGTAATACCAGCGGGCATTAAAAAGCAGCGTTGGGACCTCTCAACGCTGCTTTTTAAGGCTAACGCCAAACTCGTAATCTAGCCGTGTATTTGTACCTTGCCAAATTCACACTTCTCTAATTTAACATATAAAGAATTCTTTCGTAATCGACAAAGAACCTGTTGTACATGATGTTGATGTTCAGCAAGAGATGTAGAGAAAATCAAGATGTTGTCTAGGTAAACAATAACCGTCTTGTATAGTAGGTCCCGAAAAGTGTCATTGACAACAGCTTGGAAGACCTCTGGGGCATTACAAAGCCCAAAGGGCATCACCAAGTATTCATAATGTCCTGCCCTTGTGTTAAATGCAGTCTTCCACTCATCACCCTTGTGTATGCGGACTAAATTGTATGCCCCACGTAGGTCTAATTTGGTGAAATAGCAGGCTTTTTGAAGACAATCAAATAGCTCAGGTATCAAGGGTAGAGGGTATCATTTCTTGATAGTGATTTGGTTTAAGGCCCTATAGTCAATGCATGGTCGTAAGCCTCCTTCTTTCTTGCTCACAAAAAAGAACCCTGCCCCAGCCGGGGAAGAGGAAGGACAGATAAATCCCTTAGCAAGGTTTTCTTGTATGTATTCTTTTATAGCTTTGGACTCCTGTTTGGAGAGAGGATAAGTTGGCCCCTTAGGAATAGGGGCTCCAGGGTAGAGATCTATCTTACAGTCATACGGGCGATGGGGACGAAGAATGTCTGCACCTTTTTTTTGCGAAAGCATCTGTAAAGGCAGAATATGCCTCCGGTACTGTGGAGATGTATCAACATTGGCCATGGGAAGACTAGGAGGAAACACTTCTTGGAGACATGAAGTAAAGCAGTTATTTCCCCAGGAGACCAATTGTGTCCAAGGACCAGTCGAATGTAGGATTGTGTCTGTAGCCACAGAAGATTTAGGATTACAAATTGAGTAAGAAAATCTATTATGTGGAATCGTAATTTTTCAAAATGAAGAACACTCACAGAAAAAGAGAGATTGCGGATGTCTCATAATGTATATAACTGGAGCCGAGAGAACCATCAACGGTGGCGATTTTAAAGGAGTGTTTTTTCAGCAGTAATGAGTCCCGCATTTCTTGGCAAACAGAGTCTAGAAAATTTCCAGCAGCCCCAGAGCCTACGAAGGCCTGAAAAGAGATTACTAGTCTATCGGATCTTAGGGTGATAGGAACCAGGATCTTTGTGGGTAGAGGAGCTTTCATAGACGTCCTTCTTAGTGGTACTCCTCTGGAACCCACTAAGCTCTCACTTTTCCCTGACGGAGGGGACATGACTTTAGCTGATAAGAACTGGAGCCACAATAGAAACAAAGCCCTTGTTGTCTTCGTTGTTGCCTTTCAGCCTCGGACAGTTTAACAGAGTATACGTCCATGGGTGTTTCCTCAGTAGTTGGACGAGAGGAAGGAACAGGGGAAGCTGCAAGCTTCGGTACTGGATGCATAATGGGTCGAGAGGAGACTGGTTTCCTATCCCTGTCTTTCTCTATCTGGCGTTCATGAAAATGAGTATCCAACTGGATACAAAGGGAAATGAAATCCATGAGGGAAGAGGGTATAGCTCCTAGATAAGCTCATCCTTGATGCGGTCGTTCAGACCCTTTCTAAAGGCTGATTTAAGGGCACCAGAGTCCCAAGTGGTTTTGTAGGCCATAGTACAGAATTCCACTGCATAAAGTGCCACAGGTCTTATTTTGTTGTAGATCCTGCAAGGAATCCTCTGCCGCAGAGGCATGGCTGGGTGTATCAAAGACAGAGATTAGGGCGGTAATGAAGGAGTCTGCATTCTTCAGAAACTCTGCATCCTTTTCCAGTAAAGGAGAGACCCAAGCTAAGGCTTTGCCTTTCAGTAGAGAAATGATGGTTATTTTTGCTTGAGAGGGTAGGAAGGTGACAGGGTCGTTGCGAAAATTAAGTCTGCATGGATTCAGGAATCCCCTAAATTCCGTAGGAGTACCATCAAACTTGTCCAGAAGTGGAATCTTTGAGAATGCCAAGGTAGGTGAAGAGGTACTTGGTACAGAGAAGGAAGTGGCAGTGGTATCAGAAGTCGTCCCAGAAGCAGAAGGAACCCGGGCTACCAAAGAGGCCAACATGGCAGTTATGGCTCCTAGCTTGGAGTCCAAGTTTTGGAGCTGAACAGCATGAGCTCCTAACATTTGTCCTTGATGGTAACAACCCTCACTACCTTGTCTGGGTCCATTTTATGGCTTGAGTATAATGTCACACTACTCGAGTTAGTGTCAGAGTCAGAAATACCCAGAGACTGAGGTAAGAATGAGGTAAACCTCACTAAAGACTCTGGACAAGTCCTGGCAAAGACTGGATGAGTAGAGTGCAGAAGAAAACAAAACTGTATCTGGAAAAGGGACTTCTCAGAGTTGCAGGAGGAGAATGAACACCAGGAACTGGAAGCTGATGGACAAAGGAGTATAGAAAAGCTAAGGTCAAAGTCCAATCCAATATCAGAGTCAAGTATCAGTCCAGTCTTTGCAAGGTACCAAGGGAGCTTAGAGAAGCCAAAGTCAAAGTCCAATCCAATTTTCAAAACCAGGTATAGAAACACAGAATAAGCTCAAACGAAGGATAACTGAATACTATACTTGAGCATGGAGGATATGGAGGCTCTGATATTTAAAGCCAAAAGGTTGCGCCAGTGGAAACGTCCATGGTATAGTGCAGACTAATAACACCACAGAGTAATATGGAGGCTTAAACTGCTATGTCACCCTATTCCCACTTATATGTACGGGAGGCTATTGTAGAAATCAGCAGTCAAGTGTGCAAGGCTAGAAAGCAGAAGTGAGGGATCATTCTGATTGTCGCACAGGATCAAGGATATGAGGAAACTTGGTGCATCATCTCCGATGACTATCAGCTGAGGCTGCAGTAGCTGTGATCTGCGGGTTATATATTAACAATGTGATGCAAACTTCACAAAAGGGATGGGAGTTTTAGCTTACCATTCCCATTCATTTAAAAAAATATAGAGATTTGTCTTATAATTAGATTGATCCCAACACTGCAAAAATAAAGAGGCAGATGAGGGCTCACTTTTCTATCACTATAAAATATTTTACTTAAAAGGGACATGAAACCCAAGTTTTCTTTCAAGTTTCAGAAAGTTTAATATTGTATGCACTAATTTACTGTTGTCAAATTTGCTTCATTCTTTTAGTATCCTTTGATGGGTAGGCCCAGGTGCAACAATAACTGTTACACAAGAGGAAAGGGACTTGGAAATTATTTTGGATGATTGGAAATTTGGTAAAATAATGTAATAATGCAAGTAAGGACAGAAGTTTGATTGTATAAGTAGCAGTATACACCAATTTTCATTTAACTGCATGTAATAGGCACTACTATAAAGAATAATATGCACAGATACTGATATAAAAATCCAGTATAAAACCGTTTAAAAACTTACTTAGAAGCTCCCAGTTTACCACTGTTGAAAATGTTAACTGGAACACCCACTGAAAGTGGTTCTATAGCAAAAAAAAGCAGACACTTCCCCCCCCCCCTCCCTCTGCATATGCAAAGACTCTTTACACAAACAGGAGCAAGCTGGAGTAGGTAAACATTAGTATTCTCCTAAAACGTTGGGGTTTGGTTAGGAGTCTGAAAATCAGCGCAATGTTTTTTTAAATATAAGCAAAACTATCTATATATATATATATATATATATATATATATATATATACTGTATATATAATTATATATATATATATATTTAAAAAAAAAAAAAAAGCTGTATAGGCTATATAAATGGATAATCTGCAAAACATTTATGCAAAGAAAAATCTAGTGCTTAACCCCTTAACGACCAGCACCGTACCCTGTACGACACTGGTTGTTAATACCTTGAGGACTAGCGTCGTACCCTGGGCCTTTATCTCTCTTGATCTCGCTAAAAGTAGCAAGATTGCGCTATTTCTGCATGCACCACGAGTGTGGCAGTGCAGAAATAGAGTTGCAGAGTTACCGATGCAGAGAGAGCCCTCTCTGCATCGGGCAGCGGTGGTGCCAATCATTGGTGGTGTGGGAGGCGGGTGGGCGGCCCATCGCTGGTGGGGGGGGCGGGAGAATCAGGACAGTTACAATAGAAAAAAAAAATAATTCAGAGCGGCATGGAAGGAGGAGGGATAATCATACAGTGGAGGTGGGATTAGAGGGTAGGAAAGCAATCTGGAAGGGGGTAAATGAGGTGGGGGCAGCTAACACTACAGAAACAAAATGTGTTTTTTTTTTTTAAATAAATAAAATTGCCAAATTTTGGAAAACTGGGTACTGGCAGACAGCTTCCAGTACCTAAGATGGCAGATCTAGTTAGATGGGGGAGGGTTAGAGAGTTTTTTGGGAGGGATCAGGGAGGTGGGAAGGTAAAGGGATAATCCTACACTGAAGAACATAATTATAATTAAATTAAAAAAAAGGTCTTATACTGCATACTGGCAGACTGTCTGGGGGTAACTATTGGGGGGTGGAGGAGGTAAGAGAGCAGTTTGAGAGGGATCATGGGGTGAGCAGTGTCAGGTGGGTAGCTGATCTCTACACTAAAGCTAAAATTAACCTTACAATCTACCTAATTAACTCCTTCACTGCTGGGAATAATAAAAGTGCCGAGCGCAGCTTCAATTGGCGGCCTTCTAATTACCAAAAAGCAATGGCAAAGCCATATATGTCTGCTATTTCTGAACAAAGGGGATCCCAGAGAAGTTTTTACAACCATTTGTGCCATGATTGCACAAGTTGTTTGTAAATTATTTTAGTGAGAAACCTAAAGTTTGTGAAAAAGTTAACGTTTTTTTCTTTTTTATAGCATTTGGCGTTGAAATGGTGGCACGAAATATACAAAAATGGGCCTAGATCAATACTTTGGGTTGTTAATAGCGCTGCGGAATCTGTTGGCGCTCTACAAATAACCGATAATAATAATACAAAAAAAAAAAACATACATAGTTTTGATAAGTAAATATAAAAATAAGAGGCTCTAATTCTGTTTAAATGTAGTGATGGCAAAAATGCTCTGGTCTTTTGGGGAAGTTTTTGTCTGAAATGCCCAGTCCTTAAGGGGATAATGCCCCTTTAAACTCCCGCTTGAGTATTGTGTACAGTTCTAGAGGCCATATATCCATGATATAAATAAACTGGAATCTGTTCAAAGAAGAGCTACTAAATTTTTTTACTTAAAATAGTCTAAATTTATTACCTAAATATGTTTACCTCAGAGCAGGGGTTGCCCTATGCGCTCTTTTTTTTTTTGGCCCCAGGAATAAGCGGAACTAAACATTTGGAAATGGTTATGAAACATTATTTGTGTTTTCTTACAAATAACAATTAAATGTTCCCCTTAAAGCTTCTAATATATTTTGCTGTGGCCGTATGCATTAGGAAGTTGCTCATCGCTGGCTTAGGGAAAAGGAGGAAGAGAGGACATGTTAGAAACCTTCCAGTTTGTACTACTTAGCTACAATAAAAGTGCCGTAAGGCTAGAGTGCCGATTGGAGGACAGTTCAAACCATTAGCTCACAAAAAAAATGAGTTTTGAAGTGGGCGGATGGAGCACGGAGAATTAGAATGCCACAGTTAGATTAAAAAGTAAGTTACAGTGCATCTTCATTAGAAGTGATCAAAGTCACTGTAAAAAATTGCTTAGATTCCAGACCTGATTTTAAAACATTCAAAGTTTACCACATTAAATCTGTGAATGTTGTGCGTGTCTGTTCCTTTAAAAGTTTGATCTGCTCTGACCCTTATGCGGAAGTTGTCCCTTTAAAGTCTGAGTGGTTGTGTGTGCTAACTGCCAATCCCCTTAACAGTGCAAGCATGCAGTGAGTTGCTGTGCTGCGTGAACATTGTGAATCATGGACGTACAAACACGGCAGTATTGTTAATAGCCTTCATTTGATTTTTGAAGTAAAATAATGCTGTATGGTACAGAAAATAATTCAGAATAATAATCTTATATTTTACTCTAAACACACTACTAAATGACACCACTCGTTCGCATATTAGTTTAGTTGAAACTGCAGAAACAATGTTGTAAATAACACTCAAAACGCAATGTTAAACAAATCTAATGAGATAATACACCGTGAGCAAACTTTACAACATGTAAAGGAAACTGTTGTTCAGGGGTTATAAAGTCACGTTTACGCCTTTGCTGACTTCTGGAAAATAAACAAATTAATGCCAGTAGCACTTATCGCTCAGCCATCGTGCTGCATCACTTGCCATTGCCCATGCCCAAGATTTGCCTCATCCAATATGGCGCGTATATGTGACTATTACTCGTGACGTCATTGGTATGCGCCTTGTCTGTATCTTTCACCCCCTCCCATTCTTGTCTCCTGTCTTCGGACGGATCGACTTGTACCGGAGCCGCTCTTAAAGGAGCCATGCACCAACAGAGAGACCCGTCTCCTACCGACGGGGTGAGATGTTGGGGAAAAGTAATGGGAGGAACCTTAGATAGAGATTACCTAATAATTTCAACACCTGTCGGGGGAAGAGGCAGATACGTTATTATGTGTGTGTATTTGTAAGAGGCAGGCTTTAGTTTATATATTTATACGTGTCAGTGATATCTGTATTTGCACGTACACAGGGCAGTGTATTGGAGAGAGTTTATATTTCATGTGAGGGTGTGTGTATTTTATAAAGGGGGTATGGGGGTGTTTGTAAATATGACAGCGAACACAAACCTGTGTGTCATTGCAAAGTGCTATGTGCATGTGTGATAATGGGAGGTGGACGCATCCAGGTAGCTCACATTTCTTGAACCTAATTTCTATGCCTAGTAAAAGGGGGGGAAATCTGTTTAAATGTTTTGATATAGAGCTTTAATCAGTTTTCTAACACTGTACTTTCCATGACTAATTGCCATCACTTATTTTACACATTTACTTGTATATGCTTGTGTGTACATGTAAATATACATACATGCATACAGAGACATACATACGAAGATATTGACCTAGTCAGATCTGTGATCTCTTTGTGTTGTGTGTGTGTGTGTATATATATATATATATATATATATATATATATATATATATATATATATATATATATACATATACACACACATTTTAAGTGTAAGGATCTAGCTCTCTTTCCATTTATTAATTATTTTCAAGGATCTTTGTTTTAGTTACTATTGGAAGTTTGGTATTGCACTATATATCCGTGTGTATGTGTGTGCCATTGTCAAGTTGAAATTTAACAGTGGCGAGTGAAAGTTAGTGAGTGAATGTTGGGCTACCTGCTACAAATATCTAAAGGGATATTATATTTCCATGAAAGGGCAAAGATATGATATTCCTATAAGCCTATAGGGACACCTTTAGTGCTTAGACTGTTACTTCTGAGAGGGTAAACAGTGGCAGAGAGAGAGATTGGAGAGGAAAAAGTGGAGAAATAGATTAGCGTTAAGGAGTAGAGAGAGAAAAAAAAAAGAAAGAGTGAAGAGATATGAGAGAGGAAAAAGAGAGTAAAGAGAACATATGGCCTGAGAGAGAAGGGAACAGGTAAAAAGAGAGATTGAACAGAGGAGGCAGTGGAGAAAGATAGATGAGATGATAATTATAAAACAATTTTTCCAGGTCTGCTATGACCTCATATTAATGTCAACACTCTCTGCTTTCTCTCAGTTCAATAACTTCCTTTTTCTGTTTAGCTGTTGTCTTCTCCAGAAGCCTCGTTGATGTTGCTAACTGCCATGGACTTATTTTAGTTAATTTATTACTGTATGTAGCATAATTTAATTTATGGTATAAAACAAAATCAATATTAAAAAAATACTGAACAATAAGATGTTTCACATTGGCTATACATATGCAAAGTGGGGTTGGGTTAGTGGGTGAGGTGTTGGCGGCTAGTGGTTGGGATCAAAAGTGGCGAGTAACATTTTGGGCTGGCGAGTAGCTTAGAGCTTGGATTTTAAACCATGTATATACTGTATGTGTGTCTGTCTCTATCTCTCTATCCTTACCTCCCCAAAGGAGGTTTTATGTGTGAAAGTCTAGACAATATAGAAAAACATAATCCGAACAATGTAAGGAAAATTACTGCAATTGTATTTTGGTGAATTTTTAATTATTTTTTTTCTTTTTCTTTTTTTTTCTTTTTATTCTTCCTTTTTCTCCACCTTACTCCTCTTACATTATGCCCATCTCCTGTTCCTTCTATCTCTCTTTTACCTTTTCTCTTCTATTTTTATATATATAGCCCTTTCCATCATTTTGATCCAGATATTGTTTCTAGGTTGAGAGAGACAACCCAAGTGACTCCACCATCTCATTTTCATTTCCTCTATTATCTGTTCCCATCTTTTTCACGCTAATCTTATCCTGATGGAGGAGGAGGCGGCCCATACCTCTTACATTGGTGGTCGTGAAGATGTGGAAGGTCTGCCATACCAACTTTCATCCTTGAGCCATGGTGAGGCATGTGCCCCGATCTCTTGCCCTGGGGGTGTTGAGATTGTCCTTGTGGGTGAAGGGGTTTCAAGAGAGAGGACTTTTCAAGAGAACAGTGTCATTACTTCTTTATCACGCATGGGACCTAGAGATGAGAGCAGACAAGGTGAGTAATGTTAAAGCATAACATTGCTTGATCTTTAGTGTTGCAGTTTTTTTAACCTTCAGTTACATATTAACTCAATAAGTTATTGTATTATTTCCATCTTATAATTTTGACAGCACAATAATCTCTCCCATAACAAAATATTAGAGGGAGTAAGCTCTATCCTTAGCTATATCAATTTAAAATTATTAAGTGGTTCATTGTCCTTAGTTTTCCTTTGAGATAGTAGCTTTTACATCATGTACACAGCAAGAAAGTTTTTGATATTAGGTAAACATATGAGTCCTCACAGCAACATCTTTTTATTCATTTTCTGAATACATACAGTATATACACAAAGATGAGCACACACACAGTAATGCAGCTAAAGTTAGGGTTTGTAGACCGTGATTAACCACATGCTTCCAGTAATATACAACAAGATAAATACATGTTGTTGAATTCCCCCGCTTACTCCTTTCCTGGTGTACTGTGGACTTTCGTTTTATACAGTGCCTTCCAATAACACAGACTGGAGAGTACTGGCATAGTTAATGGAAGCAGGAAGACAGCACTAGAGAAGATGAAATGAGTTCTAAATAGCTTTATAGATTATGACATGAAAGGATGATAGTGCAGGAGACACGTGGCAGTGCAAAACATATTTTGCTTCAAAGATCCCAGCCTGTTTCACCCCCAATCTTTACACACACTTTTACAAACCGTTCCTTGCTGTATCCGTTAGAGCCTACGTTTGTCTATCTTTTAATTTTGACTTCAGCGGACTGATTTATAGCGACTTGGTTAACTATGGTCTCATAGTGGTGGCTGCATCTTTAAACAGCTCATCAAGTTGAGGTGCACTACAACATTACAAGCTTGATCATAGAGTTAAGACAGCTTGGGGGATAGAATGTCTCCTAAAGAAGAAGGCTGCGGTTTTCCGCAGTTGACTGCGACTATTGCTCTCTAAAGGCCCTATGATCTAAAGCTCTCTGATCTGGTGAGATTATCTAAGAAGTATCATCAGTTTTGTGAGTTTTTTTTTAAAGAATTTTTAGATACGCAAATTTTAGATTGAGAGATGTTTTATCTAGCTATGCAGAATTCTGAATATGAATGAGAGGCACCTACATTGCAATATAATGCTAAGCCTCCAAAGATTGTGTGATTTCTTTTTGTGCTGGTCAGTTTTTGATCATCAGACCCTAAGACTATACAACCACCACTCCACAGTGATGTAATTGAAAACTAATTTTTCTCTGATAATCTATCAGATCAGAATATCTATTTGTGTTATCGAGAGCCAGAATGTAATTTCTAATCATTGCAATCTAGTGCCTCATGTTACTGAATCCTGCTTTAGTTTGTCTAGTTTTAAACAATGCCCAGATCAGGCAGATGTATCTTTTTTTTTTTTTTTTTTTTTTAAATATACAGATGACTGACTACTTTATCAAGATAATTTACTTTTATGGGCATTCAAACGGATATCGCTGTGTATTAAAAAAACACAACTTCTTCTTCATTTATAGGGATAGATTTACCAAGTAGCGGATCCTGCAATCTACCCCCGAAGTTTCCGGCTCGCCGGAAACTTAAGTTACGAAGCGTATGGTGTCGGCATTTAGCGATGTTGGGCGGACATGATTCGACCACCTTTCATTTGATAAATCGGCCCCATAACGTTGTATGCAGAATTCTCTGAATTGAAAAGTGAAATAGGGATCAAATTATTTTTATTTATTATCAATCACTTTACAGAAGTCACATGCACAGGGAGAACATAAGTAAATATATTTCACTTTTGTGTAATCTGGAGAAAATGCTTAATTCTCGGTGTGATGCCGTTATAAAATGTAACTGCTACTGAATTTGCCAAGAGTAAGGATAGCTCAAGACATAGATTAGATGGACGACAATCTCACAAGTGTAATCGCTTTTGAATGCAGTTAAACGTATAGAAAAGTCAAAATTAAACTTGCAAGAATCGGAGTATGCAATTTTAAGACACTTTTAAAATCCCTTCTATTTTCAAATGTGTTTTGTTCTCTTGGTATCCATTGTTGAAAATTAATACGCACATATACTACACTAGTGGAAGCTTGGTGCCTGCATACATTTGGCTAAATTGTTCAGCTAGCTGCTAGTAGTGCAATTCTGTTCCTTCAGCAAACGATAACAAGACAATGAAGCATATTTGATAATAGAAGTAAATTTGAAAGTTATTTAGAATCATATGTTCTATACGAATCATGACTGAAATGTTTGTGTGTTCCTGTCCCTTTAATGTGTGTGGGTTTTTTTTTCTTCAAATTACTACTATGTTCAAGAGATCATACAACTCAGATTGTGCAGCTGTTAGACAATCTGAGTTATGTACCTGGTTAAATTCCACATTGCCCATTGGCTGCACAAGTGGTTTTAAAAAAACAAACAAAAAACATATTATTCCTATTCATGTATAATTGTGGTAAAACTAAAACATTAAGGGCCAGATTAAGTGGAGTGCAAAATATCGCTTTCGCTAAACCAATATTTGCGCTCCACTTTGTAATACCAGCGCACGCAAATGTGTGCTTGTATTACAGGTGAGGTACAGTTAAAAAAAACAAACCGTGCTCCACAACGATATAGTGCCAAAAAACAAAAAAAAACTTTATTGCACAAAGTTAAAAGCTTCAATACAGACGATCCGTCATATATAGCATCAGGCAAAATCCGCTAACATGTTTCAGTGTATGCTGAACACATAGCTACCTATTTTGCCTTGATACTGATTCTATTATGAAAAACGCTTAAACTTTGGTTAAAATCAAAATAAGCTTACAATAATGGGTGTTGTTATTCTCTTAAGGTGGAATAGGGAGAACATGATCTGATTTTATTTTTACTTTTACTTCAACCACTTGATAGTAAATAGTAAGATATTACATAAAGTTTTATGAAGAAATGTTACATAATCTTTATATTTCCAAAATTTCATCCATTATTTCATATTCACTTCTATATTTAATTCTGCTACTCATGGGAAGTATCTGATAATTCGTTTTATTACTTTTTTGTTTTGTATTTTTTATTTTCTTAGAGTGGCTTAATATCAATATTATATCAATGTAACATTTGTCCCTAGTATGCTATTTCCACATATTTTACTAATTTTGGTTTTGAGTCCCTCACTCCCAAAAATAAATCGGGTCAAATTCCGATTTTAACCCCTGTGGTACTCGAGTACCCATTTTAAAAATCAAAAAAACATCTTCTGAGGATCCCTTATTTTCTCCCCCATTGTCAATTGTTCTATAATAGTCCATCTTAGACTATCAACACTTTTATTGTGTTTATATAATGTTCTTTTTGTTTCCCCAAGAAGACCTATAGGATACCCTCAAGGCTTTTAAATTCAATGCCAATGAGTTCGCCTGTGAATTATATTGTCAAATCCGTACAATTCCTACGTAGGTGTATAAATTATCCCTTGGCTATGGCCTTAAAAACTCTCCTTGGGTGATTGCTTCTAGCATGTAATAGTGTTCCTTGATATAGGTTTCCTGTAACTATCAGATATCACTGTATTATTGTTGTCTTCATTTATATCTACCTGCATGGTCACATCTAGGTAATTTTATTTATTTCAGATTAAACTCATAGGTTAGAGATACTCAAATCATTACTATTGAGACTATTCAATTTTTATTTTTTTTACCGAATTCTCATCTCCTTTCCATACTAAAATGAAATCCATTTATAAATCTCTTGCATATTATAATTCGGGACTTGTAAGGGTGCTCTCTTCCATAAATGTGGGTCGGCTCTCACCACCCCATGAACAAATTGGTGTAGGAGGGGGCAAGTTTTCGGCCCATCACTGTTCCACATTTCTGGAGATGTGCACTGGTATTACAGGTGAGGTGCAATGCAAACGCGACCTCATTTGTCCAATCCTCCTCCAATTTTTTGATAATACTTTTTTAAACCAATATTTGGTGTGACCACCCTTTGCCTTTAAAACATCATCCATTTTTCTAGGTACACTTGTATAAAGTCAGGGATTTCGTAGGCATATAGTAAAGTGCATAGTTAAAAAAAATATACCAAACAGGTGCTAATAATAATGTGTAGGTTGAAACACTATCAATAACTGAAAGAAAAACAACTGTGTAGGAGGAATAAAACTAGGTGAGGAACAGCTAAACTCTAACGCGGTAGGTTGCTGAAGACAGTTTAATGTCAAAACACTTGAACCCTGGCAAAATAAGCACAGCAAGAACACACAAGGTTATACTGCATCAGCAAGGTCTCTCCCAGGCAGAAATTTCAAGCAAATCAGGCAGGGGTTTCCAGATGTGCTGTTCAAGCTCTTCTGAAGAAGCACAAAGAAATGACAACATTGAGGATCATAGAAGCAGTGGTTGGCCAAGGAACCTTAGTACAACAGATAAGACTTATGTTTACTTCCCTTCAAAATCGGAAGATGTCCAGTAGTGCCATCAGTTCAAAATTGGCAGAAACCAGTGGGACCCTGGTAAACCAATCTACTTTCCAGAGAAGTCGGGTAAGAAGGGGGTCTTCAGTGCATACTTGCCGGCAAACAAGCCATACTTCAGACGTGGAAACAAGGTCAAGTGACTCAACTATGCACAAAAACACAGGAACTGGGGTCCAGAAAAATGGCAGGTACTCTGGACTTATGAGTCCAGAAGTTTATTTGCTGGAAAGAGGTACAAGAATAAGTGTCTGCAGGCAACAATGAAGCATGGTACAGAGGCTCCTTATAAGTTTTTTTTGGGCTGCTTTTCTGCAAATTATATTGGGTATTTGGTCAGAATTAATGGTCTCCTTAATGCTGAGAAGTACAGCAGTTATTTATCCATCATGCAATACCATCAGGAAGGCCTCTGGGCCCCAGATGTATTCTGCAGCATGACAATGACCCTAAACATATAGCCAAAGTCATAAAGAACTATCTTTAGCGTAAAGAAGAACAAGGAGTCTTGGAAGTTTATGGTATTGCTCCCACAGAGCCCTGATCTCAACATCCTTCAGTCTGTCTGAAATTACATTCAGAGACATAAGCAACTGAGGCTGCCTAAATCCAAAGAAGAACTGTGGTTAGTTATTTAAAATATTTGGAACAACCTACCCGCAGAGTTCATTTAAAAATTTTGTGCTTAGAAGTATTGATGCTGTTTTGAAGACAAAGGGTGGTGACACCAAATATTGATTTGATTTACATTTTTCTTCTGTTCACTCACTATGTATTTTGATAACTGATAAATAAAAGCTATTAGTATTTCTATTTTTGAAAGCATTCTTATTTTACAGCATTTTTTTTCTCATCTGCCTAAATCTTTTGTACAGTGTGTGTGTGTAAGATATAGATAGATATCATTCAACAAAATTTGGCACCTGCCTCACTATCTTCAATTCTCTGAATGCCAAAAAATAAAGTATTCAATTCCAAAACTCCCACTTCTGTAACTTACACCGTTTATGAATGTCCCAGCTTCCAATCGGTTACATACACACCGCTTAAGGGCTAAACCGGTCATCAGGGAGTAAACTTGGAGTCTTACTTACTGACCTCTTATCCCGGATGCCTGATTGTTACCTCTAGGGATTCTTACAGAGGTGCTGCTTCTCCGTAGCAGACACCAAAATGCCAGCTCATCTCCACTCCCTTCTTTCAGTTCCCCTTTCCTGGTGGGTGACATCACTAATTCTCCGGTCACTTGTAAGGTAGTGGGAGTTGCTTGTGCTGCAAGAGTTTGTGATACGTTGGCCTGCTCACTCAGTATCCAATCAGTTTCATGAGAAAAGAGAAAGTAGAGGAGCGCACCCACCACAGATTGTTAAAATATAGCTTTTATTCAAAAAATTAAAAAATGTATGGGCTGGTGGGAACTGTCCCACATCTTTGGAAGATAGAGCCCCCTTAAAAGACGCAACATACTGCAGGAGATACATAGATGATTTATTTTTGATTTAGGATGGAAACCGTGAGGAAGCAAAATAGTTTATAAATGGTCTTTATCAGGAATTAAGTTTACTTATGAATTTGGAGAAAAGACTGTAAACTATCTAGATGTGACCCTGGAAGGTAATGAAGATAAGAGTAGATCAAGAGGTTTTTAGAAAACCCATATCTGGCAACACCCTAGTGCACGCTCATAGCTGTCATCCCAAACGAGTATTTAATTCAGTCCTGAAAGGACAGTTTGTAAGAGTGAAGGGGAATTGTTCTCGTAAGGACACCTATGAGAAACATGCTAATGACTTGTCGGACTCCTGGAAAGAGGTTATAAGAGAGAGGATATAGAAAGAACACAAGAGTTAGATGGTAAAGATAGAATGGATTTTAAAGGGGCAGTCTAGTCTAAAATAAACTTTCATGATTCAGATAGCAAATGTAATTTTAAACAATTTTCCAATTTTACTTTTATCACCAATTTTGCTTTGTTCTCTTGGTATTCTTAGTTGAAAGCTAAACCTGGGAGGTTACATATGCTAATATCTAAGCCCTTGAAGGCTGCCTCTTCTCTCAGGGCATTTTGACAGTTGTTCACCACTAGAGGGTGTTAGTTCATGTATGTCATATAGATAACACTGTGCTCATGCACGTGGAGTTCAGGTGAGCCAGCTCTGATTAGCTAAAATGGATGTCTGTCAAAAGAACTGAAATAAGGGGGCAGTTTGCAGAGGCTTTGATACAAGGTAATCACAGAGGTAAAAGGTGAATTTATATAACTGTTGGTTGTGCAAAACTAGGGAATGGGTAATAAAGGAATTATCTATCTATTTAAACAATAAAAATTCTGGTGTAGACTGTCCCTTTAAGAATTAAAACAAAGGAGAATCTTGATTTTGACGGTGTATCGTTTTTTTACTCAGTATAGTAATCAATATCACAAAGTATGCAATATCATTTGAAAGCATTGATCTCTTTTTTTGAAGGCAGATGATGGACTAGTGGATGTTTTTTCTAAAGGATGTAGATATGCCGTCAGAAAGGGAAAGTCTATAGGTAATCTGATTGCTCCGACACAGTTAAAATCAAAAGAGGGGATTAGTAGTTCTCGGCTACAATACAAAGGAGTGTAAAAATGTAGTAATCATCAGTACTGCAAAACATGTGAGTTCTTAGATACAGGGGAAGGATTTAAGAGCTCAACAACTGGTGAACGATTAAAGCATCAAACCTGTTCAAACTGTAGGTCCACATATGTGGTTTATCTCCTTACCTGTAGAGATTGTGAGTTATAATACGTGGGGCTTACAAGCAGGGAGGTCCGCCATAGGATCAGTGAACATCTATCCAGCGTTAAATTTGGCAAATGAACAACTCCATTAGTACAGCATTTTAGAAACAAACATAATCAAGAAACTAAATCTCTAAGATGGACAATTATAGAGGTTGTTACTCTTAAAAGTAGGGGTGGGGACAGAGATTTCCTACTGGGCAAAAGAGAGGTGTTCTGGAAACGCAAACTAAAACAACGGTACCTTAGGGATTAAACTCAGAAGTTGTAATTAATTTTTGGCAGTAGAGGAAAACTTAGCAAGAAGTCCAGTTCTGTGTGTCCAGAATAAACCTTTATTTCTTATCTAATATTATGGTGGGCGGTAGTACACTGTTCATGAATATAGATCAGTCTCTTGTTTATCTCAAATAATATTATTGTATGAACTAGGATTGGAGTGTCTCTACTTTTTGTGCTACAGTAGATAGGTAATATGTCATTACATTAATGGAAATTTTATCTTCCATTATAAAACACAACAGGATTTATATATGGATAGGATTTATATGGATATTAAGGAAGTCATTGTATTTGGGAAAGACCTTTTACTTCAACACCCATATCTAAAAGAAATATTATTGATATCTTCAATCCTAGAAATGAAATAAGATCAAGAGCTAGTTTTGAGCACATACTCAACCTAGAGCTTAGATGGGACAAGCTAATTATATTGAAATCAATTTAAATATTTTGCCTTTATGTCTTTGGTTTAGTTTGTCTAACAATAACAACAATTTTAGGAAGTGTGAATATATAATATTTTGAATGTCTCCACTGTTTAGGATTATAAGTAAAACAAGTATTTATGTGTTTAATTTCAAGTGACATACATGTATATGTTAATTGATCTGATCTTATTTTCAGGATTTCTTTATTGCGCTCTCTCTTTATACCTATGGAAGCGCTCTTGTCAAAAGGGATGATCCTTTATGGGAGGATGGTAGGGTTACTCCCTAATTTTGTTTTTAACCAATCATGTTCATTTTAAACATATAAAGTCTGATTGGCATTTGGACCATAACTATGATTACGGCTACACGGTTGGAATGCGTCAGTGTGGGTCCAGGGATTTCCCTACCATCATCCCGACTATGCTGTGACTATGTCCAATATGGAATATAAAAAAAATTTGGAATAAAAGTTAAGATATAGATATACGTACACACACACACACCGCTCTGCAAAAAAATGAGACAGCAAAATTATTAGTTTCTCTTGTTTTACTATTTTATAGGTATGTGTTATGAGTAAAATTAACATTTTTGATGTCTGCTATAAACTAGTGACATTTCTTCCAAATTCCAAATAATTATTAGTCATTTAGAGCATTTATTTACAGAAAATGACAACTGGTCAAAATAACAAAAGATGCAGTATTTTCAGACCTTTAAATAATGCAATGAAAACAGGTTCATATTCATTTGTAAACACAATACTTATACTAATGATTATCAATCACAGCTTTTATGCGTCTTTGCATGCTCTCCACCGGTCTTTCATTGCTGTTGGGTGAATTTATGCCTCTCATGGCACCTAAATTCAAGCCGTTCAGCTTTTTTCGATGGTTTGTGACCATTCATCTTCCTCTTGATCACATTCCAGAAGTCTTCAATGTGGTTCAGATCTCGAGCTTGGGCTGGCCATGATAGGGTCTTGATCTGGTGGTTCTCCATCCACACCTTAATTGACTTGGCTTTTTGGCATGGAGCATTGTCCTGCTGGAAAAAACAATCCTCAGGGTTTGGAAACATGAATATGAACTTTGTTTTCTTTGTGTTTGAGGTTTGAAAACACTGCTTCCTTTTTGTTATTTTGACTAGTTGTCATTTTCTGCAAATAAAAGCTCTAAATGACAATATTTTTTTTTATTTTAAATATTATTTTTTTAAATCTTTTATTTATATCCAGTAGAAATACAGAAAATAAACATCAGAAAAACAGAACATAGAATTTGAAGCAACATATTAGGACACAGGTAACCTAGTCCTTAATTGTTCACTACTTAATATTACTGCATAGAAAAAAAGGGGAAAAAAACACAATTAGGCATAGATCGTATCATAGCTCATATCTATTGGATAGCTTATCTATTTTAAGCAGGAGAAGGAAAAAGGAAAGGAAAAAGAGAGAGAGAAAAAAAGGGGGAGGGTTTTAAAGGATAGGTAAGGTAGATTACCACAGCCCCAGTGACACTAGCTCTGAGTTCCTAAATGGAAAAATCAAATAAATAATCTCATTAGAAGTGAGAATTTTAATAAATACTGACCATTTTTAAAAAAAAAAAAAAAAAGTCCAATATCAAGTTTGTCATTCATATTAGTATCTATCTTTTCTAATATACATTGTTTCTTCAGACAATTTTTAATCTCCGATATATTAGGAATCGTGTTTTTCTTTTCATTTTTTAAAGATTAGGTATCTAGCTGCTAAAATAGTCCATTAATAATTTTATTATTTGCCTGGAGATCTTTTGTATCTTCCCAAAGAAAAACTATATGCGCCAAAGGTTAGTACCAGAGGGGAGACCTTCACTACCTTGTTGATCCAGTATTCTAGCTTTAGCCAAAAGTGTCTTATCTTAGGACAGCCCCAAATCCATGTGTATAAGGTCAGCTGAGGGGAGCAAACATTTTGGGCATTTATTAAAATTAACATTCCCGCACCTGTAACCTTTTTCAGGGGTGAAGTAAGTCTTAGATAATAGCTTAACATGAGATTCCGTCCATGTTGTAGATAAAGTAGTTTTGCATAACTTTTGAAATGGAGACTTGAATAAGCCTGTCGATATTATTTTGCGGTATCCGTACGTTCCAATCAGAGAAGATTTTTTCTAAATTCAAAACACCTTTTAAGAGAGCTTTAAAGTTGTTAGCATAAGGAAATTGACATATGCCTATTTTTAGCCAGCACAAGTCAATTCTCCACTTTCCCTAAAGACCACGTCCAACCAAATTAATTTGCTAGTTTAAGAGTGAAAATGTCTTGCTTGTAAATAGGCAATTAATTCCTTATTGAAAAGATTGAATTCTCCCTTCAGAGCATCAAAGGTTTTAACACACGGTCTATCAGTTGGGAAACAGTGTCAAGACCTAATTTATGCCATCTTTGAAAAGGTGCAGATTGCATGCCTGCTTGAAATTTAGGGTTCCATAAAAGTGGCATATAGTTACATTGCAATCCATGGTAAGCAAACTACCTATCTTCCACCAAGCCTGTAGAGCAGAGCTTTCCAAACTTTTCATGTTGATGACACACTTTTTAAACCTACATAATTTCACGACTCAGTTGTACTAGCAAACAGGAGGTTAAACTAACTTGATTTAAGAGATACAGACACATACATAAATTATATAATAACGAAATGTATTTACAAGTAACAGTATGTATCTGCAAGAATAAAAAAAAAAGTTTAATATCACCAATAGCTACTTACTATTTAAATGGGATGTATGAGGTTGATGGGATGAACACAGTTTCTGAATATTTGGTGGAATATTAGATAACGACACTAGCATTTTATCATCAAGCATTTTTAAGCTTCCACTTCCTATCCATATATCTAGAGCAGGAGCAGCAATGCACTACTGGGAATTAGCTGCAAACCCCCCCCCCCAACACTGACTTCAGATAAGCGTTTAATCTGCCACCCTCAGAGCTCTGCGAGTTGCACTGACTACTGCCCGTGCTGCAAACACACTGCTATCCCACTCACTGACTACACATGCAGTCATGAGCAGATTGAGGAGATTACATGTGCATTCAGGAGCCAATAAGCCGCCAATGGGAATAGTTTCAGTACCCCCTGAGCTGCACCAATAGGTTAAGATGATCTGTGACCCACTAGGTATCAATGACAAGTCAACCATGTTATATGCTTATCAGGCAGGCGGAAAGTTGGAAACCAAAATAAATTAAATTAAAAAAGTATGCTGAAGCAGGGACACACCTACATACTGCTGCTGACACGCTGTGTCATATGACACAGTTTGGAAAGCACTGCTGTAGAGGATAAAGGATTGTTTTAAATCAAATTGTTTCACTTCCTGAGGTGCTAATCTAGGATTACAGTGTAATAAAGCAACAGGAAGAAATGGGTAGGTTACCTTTTTTTCCAATTCATTATCTGTGACGTAGTCATTAGTAAAAATCCAATCAACCACTATTCATGCAAGAAAAGTGAGATTATATAGACGCAAATCTGGTAGTGCAAATCCCCTGGATTTTCTAGGCAAGGAAAGTCTAGATAAAGAAATCCTAGGTTTTTATTCTGCCAGATAAAGCTTCTCAGTGTGCTATCGAACATCCTAATATCCTTCCCTTTAAGAATTATTAGAGACAAGACCAATATATCTAAATGATTCTGAAACTCTGAAGGGTATGTTTAATAGGACATCTTTATTTTTTCTAATCCAAAGGAGCTTGGATTTTGAAGTATTAATCTTATATCCAGAGAAGGATCCAAATTTATCTATAATTGAGAAGTTTTGGTATGTTCTGGTATTTGCTAAATAAAGGAGTATATCCTCAGCATATAGCTCTATTTCAAGCTCCTTCTTATCCACTTTTATACCTTCCATTTGTTGTCTGATCATCATTGCCAAGGGTTCAATGGAGTTGTCAAAAAGGAGAGGAGAAAGAGGGCACCCCTGCATTGTTTTAAATATTTGTATTGCAATTTACTGCTTACATGGGAAAAGGATGTCAATAACAACGGTACAGTCATAAATCACATTTCAAAGGTATAATGGTTATTAGAAGACATTAGTTATTTTGTTGCATTGCTTCTCTTTTAAGAATCCATACGCGGCTGATGTAGAGAATCTTAAACGAACACTAAAATTCCCTGCCGCAAGTTTAACACTCTTGTCATATTCGGGCTGTGCCCTAGTTAGTTGTCTAATTTTCCCAATTTTGTATAAGTGAACAAAACTATATAACAAAAATCTAGTAACAAAAACATAAACTTGTACATTTTACATGTCCTGAGTGTAACAGAGTATGAGTATTATATGTCATTGTGCTATGTTGTCAAGGTATGAGGAAGCAAAGAGTTTTTGTCTGGATTGTTATTGCGTTGACTGAAGAGAGAATCGTAAGAGGCCCTGTCTTCTAGTGTTGGGCTTAGAAACGGGGGGGGAGAGAGGTTAATAGTTTACTAAAAGATTTGTCTGTTCATTGGTTTGGTCGTTTTTGCCAGATGAACATTATATCAGAGTGCATATCTAACTTATTTAAAATGAGATAGTGATATCTTTCTAATTTTGAGGTTATTTTGTGTTTCCTGTATCCACATTCGTATGGTGGGTATTTTTTCTTTTTTCCACATTCGTGGCATAAGTTGATGTGCACTATTTATCATTATTTGCAGTTTTGATTTGAGTTTTGGATATTTGTGGAATAGGAACGTTATTGGGTCCAGGGTTATAGAAGTACCCAAGATATTTTGTATATAGGGTATCATAGATTTCCTGAAGGGTTGAATTTTAGGGCATGTCCACCAAATATGAAATATAGCACCTTAACTCGAGCATTGTCTCAAGCAACAATTGGAGGAATTTGGGAAGATGTGTTGACTTCAGCGTACTTCAAATGAACCAGGTTGCAAAACGTGTAATTATATTCAAAAAGCTAAGTACTTTGTATAAAAATCAGGTCGCACATACAACATTAGGGCAAAAATTACATGCAGGTCTGAGGGATTGATCTATTTGGCCAAATGCAGTTGTCCTCTATTCTGTCGGAAAAACGACTAGAGCATTATGTGATCGCACATTAGAACATGAGCGTGACATAGAACATGAGGAAAAAACATCCAGTATAGCACAACATTTAAAAAATATCACAACTCCTCTCCTAGAATGTTTAGCCTAATAGAGATTGAAAAAGTTAAATTGGGTATAAGAGGTGGGAATTTTTATAAGATACTCTTGCAACATGAAAGTCGTTCTCCTTTCTTAGGTTAATAACTTAGGTCTTTCTGAAATGTTGTTAATTTGTATTTCGTATTTTCACTGTGAGCATTACTATATTTTGGTTTGGAAATGTTATGTTATATTATATATGTATATAAAAAATGGTATATTAGGTGAAAGCCAAGGTTTTATCTGTATCAATGCTAGATGTAATAATTTGTTGTGTGACAAACATCAAAATAAGTATAAATTAAGTCAATATTGCTGTGAAGTTTTAGTCTTGCATACAATTTAGCAGTATTGTCAAGAATAAGCCATATTGTTCAATTTGGGATTATAAATTACAATTAAGATTTGAATAACATAAGTTACAATATTGCTATGTATTTTAAAAATATACGATATCTGATAGGAACGAAAATTCACCATATGGATTTCCAGGGGAAGGCAACACACTGGGACATGCATAAGGCTATCCTAAGGAAAAAGTAACATGTAATATGGGTAGACTCGATGGGCCTTTTTGGTTCTTATCTACCGTCAAATTCTGTGTTTCTATAAGGTGGTTTTGATCAAGTCTAATTATTAGCAAATGCCTATGGCCAGTTCTTACTTTGCTGTCTTTAGCTTTAGCCGGCCGGCCTATGATCTTTTGAGCTATTGATGTTGCATTTACATGTAGTCCTGTTGCATTGGTATATAGGCAGCTTAATAGTATTATGCTGGACTTTTATGAGTGTGTGTTTTCTTTTTGTGTGTTCGTGTTTTATGCTCTTTGGAGGGGGACTGACTCCCACTCTTGCTCCCTAAATGTTTCTTTTTGTAATAAAGCGCAGTACATCGTGAGTGCAGCCTTGGTGGTACTTTAACAATTACTTATTATGGTAACTGTCCTTTATCACATTTTGAGTATGTATGTGAAAAAGAAAGCACACCCTCTTTGAATTCTATGTTTTTTACGTATCAGGACATAACAATCATCTGGTCCTTAGCAGGTCTTAAAATTAGGTAAATACATCCTTAGATGAACACATGACATATTGCACTGTGTCATTATCTATTTAACAAAAATAAAGCCAAAATGGTGAAGCCATGTGTGAAAAACTAAGTTCACCTTATGAAAAGCTTGTAGAACAACCTTTTAGCAGCAATAACTTGAAGTAATTGTTTTTTGTATGACTTTATCAGTCTCTCACATTGTTGTGGAGGAATTTTGGCCCACTCTTCTTTACAATGTTGCTTCAGTTCATTGAGGTTTGCGAGCATTTGTTTATGCTCAACTCTCTTAAGGTCCTGCCACAGCATTTCAATCGGCTTGATGTCTGGACTTTGACTGGGCCATTGCAACCTTGATTCTTTAATTTTTTTTCAGACATTCTGTGGTAGATTTTGCTAGTGGGCTTGGGATCATTGTCCTGTTGCGTGACACAATTTCGGCAAAGCTTTAGCTGTCGGACAGATGGCCTCGCATTTGATTTTTAGAATACTTTGGTATACAGAGGAGTTCATGGTCGACTCAATGACTGCAAGGTGCCCAGGTCCTGTGGCTGCAAAACAAGCCCAAATCATCACCCCTCCACACCGTACTTGACAATTGGTTTGAGGTGTTTGTTCTGATATGCTGTTTGGTTTTCGCCAAACGTGGCACTGTGCATTCTGGCAAGACCTCTTCACTTTGGTCTCGTCTGTCCAAAGGACATTGTTTCTGAAGTCTTGTGCTTTGTTCAGATGCAAATTTGCAAACCTAAGCTGCGCTGCCATGTTCTTTTTAGAGAGAAGAGGCTTTCTCCCTTTCATACAAACCATACTTTTTCAGTCTTTTTTCATGAACCTTAACATTTAACATGCTAACTGAGGCCTGTAGAGTCTGAGATGTAACTCTCTTGTTTTTTTTTGCAATTTCTCTGAGCATTGTACAGTCTGACCTGGGAGTGAATTGCTGGTACGCCCAGTCCTGGGAAGAATGGCAACTGTCTTGAATCTTTTTCACTATAGAATGATGGACTTTTTAAATTGTTTGGAAATGGCCTTATAACCATTCCCAGATTGATGAGCAGCAACAATTGCTTCTCTAAAATCATTGCTGATGTCTTTCCTCCTTGGCATTGCGTTAACACACACCTTAATGCTCCAGACCAGCAAACTGCTAAAACTTCGGCTTTTATAGAGGCAGTCACACTTTTTGATTATCAATTACTCAAGGATATTTGATTAGCACCACCTGGCATCTACTTATCCTCTTAATTCCTATGGAAGCATTAAGGGTGTACTTTGTTTTTCACACATGACTTCTCCATTTTGGCTTTATTTTTGTTAAATAAATCATGACACGGTGTAGTAATGTTATGTGTGTACATACATACATACATACATACATACATACATACATACATCTTACTTACAAGCTCTCGGCTAAGATTTAAAAGCAAAAATGGAAAGGTTAGTTACCGCATCTGGCCAAATGGGACAAGCCCAGGTACCTCGTCAAGGACCTTTCCAATTCCTGGGACCCTAAAACAGCCACACAATGCAAGCTTTCAAATCCAAACCAACTGGGAACAAGGGAAGGGTGCACAGGCATATGTAATCACCCCAGACATATACAAAACACGGAAGGGAACTGCACTCTCATACCGGACCAGGTACACATCCCATGACCCTGCAACATGCTCAGCCCTGGGTGCCACTGGCACTCACAGGAAGCTGTGCTGTCCCCAGAGCCACAGGCAGTTAACCCCAGACAGGTCTGGGTGCAAGAACCATAGGGAAAATTACAAAACAAATTAATACAACACACAGAGAAAACCCATCACTCACTTACAAGCTCTCAGCTAAGATTTAAAAGCAAAAATGGAAAGGTTAGTTACCGCATCTGGCCAAATGGGACAAGCCCGAGGTACCCAGACCTGTCTGGGGTTAACTGCCTGTGGCTCTGGGGACAGCACAGCTTCCTGTGAGTGCCAGTGGCACCCAGGGCAGAGCATGTTGCAGGGTCATGGGATGTGTACCCGGTCCGGTATGAGAGTGCAATTCCCTTCCGTGTTTTGTATATGTCTGGGGTGATTACATATGCCTGTGCACCCTTCCCTTGTTCCCAGTTGGTTTGGATTTGAAAGCTTGCATTGTGTGGCTGTTTTAGGGTCCCAGGAATTGGAAAGGTCCTTGACGAGGTACCTGGGCTTGTCCCATTTGGCCAGATGCGGTAACTAACCTTTCCATTTTTGCTTTTAAATCTTAGCTGAGAGCTTGTAAGTGAGTGCTGGGTTTTCTCTGTGTGTTGTATTAATTTGCTTTGTAATTTTCCCTATGGTTCTTGCACCCAGACCTGTCTGGGGTTAACTGCCTGTGGCTCTGGGGACAGCACAGCTTCCTGTGAGTGCCAGTGGCACCCAGGGCTGAGCATGTTGCAGGGTCATGGGATGTGTATCCGGTCCGGTATGAGAGTGCAGTTCCCTTCCGTGTTTTGTGTGATATATATATATATATATATAGTGAAAACTGTCTAAGACGGACTCTGTATAACATGGAAACCTGTCCATGACGGAAATATTCCACAGTCCCGGCACTTAGTGTTATACTTACATTGTTTAACTACCTGGATAAGCCGGAACCTGTCCAACGCGGAAACGGAATGCAGTCCCAGTGTTAAGTGCATATACATTATGTTCAGCTACCTGGATAAGCCGGAAAATGTAACGCGGAAGGGGTGTGGCAACATTGGAACATAAGTGGTGTGGGAACGCTGAAACTACGGAACAGACGCCGAAACAGAAGTAGTGTGGGAAAGACGCTGTAACGGAAGAGGTGCGTGAACAGACGCTGAAACGGAAGAGGTGTGGGACACAGATTGGCTCCTAGAAAGTACAACACTTTTACTCTCGCTGCAAAAGTGAAAGTGATTGAGGCCTACAAAAAAGATAAGTTGTCTGTAAAACAATGCGTTAAGAAATTTAAGCGCGGCAAAATGCAAATTTATGAAGCTATCAAAAATAAAAGAGAAAATCATGTAAGAATGGTTAGCTGGCGATGGTGAAGTAAAGAAGAAAGCGAAGACAGTAATTGATGCAACAATTAATCTTTTAATACTGTACTGTGTTTGTATACAACTGATGTTTTCTCACCCATTTAATTTGTTAGAAAAAAAAGTAAATCCAAATAAAAAAATAAATAAAAAAACTGGTGTAATGATTAAGCAGAAAAACTGTACTGTCTTTGATACTTGCAAAACAAGAAATTGATTCTGGGATGCACTGATACTTATATGGTGTTGATCCTTAGCATTTGCGCCCAAATGCTCCGATTCTGGAACTGACAGTCAGAGGGAGACCTGCAGTGCCGCGAGGGAACATGGAAATGGCTTCCCAGCCAATCAGGAAGCCAGGCAGCAGGTCACACCCGACTTCCTGATTTGTCAGGAAACCATTCCCACGCTCCCTTGCGGCAGTGCAGGTCAGACTGGCTTCATGACCAATACAGTAACATTATTATGCCATTTTGGATTTTGCACATGTCAAAAGACGCTCCATCAGTCACTAACTGTATAAGGCGGAAACCTGTCCAAGACGGAAAATTTCCTTTGTCCGATGCCATTCCGTCTTAAGCAGGTTTCAATATATATATATATATATCTATCTATATATCTCTATCTATATAGCCATGAGTGGACTGTAAACTAGGAAGCCAGGGCCTAATTTTAAGACTCAAGTGGCTCTGTGGTGCCCTGGTTTTTTGAGCCCTGTGCCCTAAGGCAGAACATGCTGTGATCTGAGATGTCATCGCAGAAAATGCAGCATGTCTGCAGAAAGAATGAGACACATGAGGGAACAGTTAGCACTTTCGCTTTGCAGCGCTGCTCCAAAACAGGCTGTTCTATTTAAACAGCACTTTGCTCTGGCTGCATTGTGTACAATTCCCTTAACACAGTGCAGCCACAGTGAAGCACTGTTTAAAGAGAACAGTCAAATACAGGGTAGCACTAATATACACAACTTGCTTTATTCTCCAGTTAATCAGTATGTTGCAATTGAACTGGTACTTTAGTATAACTGCCTAATTTAAAATTGTACTACATTTCAAAATAACCTGCAGAAAATATTTGACTAAAAAAAATGTCATCGCAGAAAGTGAAAAAAAGTTCTGCTTCTGGGGCCCTGGCTTAAATATCAATTAAGTCTCGAACGCAAGCCATACGGAATTGCTGGTCCCACGCAGGTAACAGTCAGAAAGCCGTTGCACAAACCCACCAATCACTGGCTTTGTGCTGCTTTTGGAGGTACAGTGCTTATGGCTCACAAAAATTACTTTATTTGTGAGTTTAAACCCTTTGCATGGTTAAATGCAAAATTTGCTCCAACTAACTAGCACATGCAGTGTTTGTACTACAGTGTCCTTTTTATATTCTAATTAAATTAGAGTAATAGGTAAACTATGTAGGAGGAAATAAGTTAATTAAAATGCACAGTGATCAGATTTTATCAGTTAGGAGTGAGACAGACGAGCAATGCCTATAACAGGTGGTGTTGGCTGTTGTGTTGTGAGGTTTGAAGATGGGCCAGAAAAAAAATGGTAAAATGGATACTGATTGTTTAGAAACACTAAGTAACTACAGGAAAGGCGATAAAATTTGGAAAGCGTAGAGTGAAATGTGGGCTGCAGGTATAGAAAAGTAAAATAGAAAAAGTAAGGGATTTTACCACAACAAAAATATGTGCGTGTAAAAGTGAAACAAACAAGGGGAACATGAACTAGCTTGCGATTTGTAATATACTTTTAGTTAATATTTCACCTCGTGTCGTCTAATTGTGAAAATAGTGGGTTTTGCAAGTCTGAGAATTAGAACTGCAGACTTCACAATTTTAACTCTGCTACATATCTGGTCACATTGGGGATTAGATAAGAGCTACAAAACAATGCTAGTTTGGCTAACTAAATGACTTTGTTTGGCTGTGTCTACTCCAGCAACAAATCTTCCAAATGGGGCTGGTGGCAATTTACTTATATTATCTAATTTGCTTCATTTTCTTGGCATTTTATTGTTAAAGAAACAGCGGACATGGGTGAGCCAATAACACGAGGCATATCTGTGCAGCCACGAATCGGCAACTTCTGAGCTAACCTAGCTATGCTTTTTGACAAAGGATACCAAGAGAACGAAACAAATTAGACAATAGAAGTAATTTGTAAAGTTGTTTAAAATTGCATGTTCTAACTAAATAATGAAAGAAAAATGTGTGTCATGTCCCTTTAATTTATTCAGTGCTACTCAAAGATATTGTTATAACAGCTGTTTATATCAAACTAACTCACAGATTAAAAATCTCAGTACGGCCATAATGTAGTGTACTGTATTGAGCTCAGCGTGTGTGTATGTTCTGTACTTGAGCAAGACTTGCAGGGGAATCACCCTAGCCAAGAAAGCTGTGCCAGGCTAAATGAAAGTTATAACAAACAGATTGGTGCATTGCCTTTGTAGCAACATGAAAACTGTCTAAAATAAAATTGCCAATAAAATATTTTACCAAAGACATGGCACACAATTACATTTTTCTTCAAGTTAATAATATACTATAATGTGAAACATTTTATTTATATGTAATATGTAGTCCAGGTAGGGGGGCAGATTAAATTTCTTTCAGTAGGCTTGGTTTCAGTATGTCCCAGATCCCTGAGTTCAAAATATTGTTTCTCAGGGATATCGATTTGGATTCAGAACGAGCCCTCCCAGGGGAAAGTTTTTTCCTGTCCAATGTTCCAAGGAATCCTGTAAAAACTCAAGCTTTTCTTTAATCTGTCTCAGATCTGGAAGATACTGGAGTGTTCCAGCTCTTTGCAGGAACAGGGGATGGGGTTTTATTCAAATCCCTTTATTGTTCCAAAGAAGTAAGGTACTTTCAGACCAGTTTTGTATCTAAAGTCTCAGAATAGTCCTGATAGTTTCCATTCTGAGAGATGGAATCCTTACAGACTTGTTCAGACTTTTGTTCAGCAAGGTCAGTTTATGTCCACTATAGATTTAAAGGATGCTTACCTTCATATTCCATTTCACACACATCATTTCCAGTTTCTGAGATTTGCTCTTCTGGACAAGCATTATCAGTTTGTTGCTCTTCCATTTGGTCTGGCTACAGCTCCAAGAATATTTACCAAGGTTTTGGGTGCCCTTTGTCTTTAATCAGAGCTCAGTATTTCCTTACCTAAACGATATCTTGGTACCAACTCCATCTTTTCCTTTATCAGAATTTCACACTAATCTACTATTGTTGTTTCTTGAAAGACATGGTTGGAGGATCAATTTGCTAAAGATTTTCTGTGTCTGTCTAGGATTTTTTCTCTAACAGAGCAGAGACGGATGAAATTGTTGTTGTTAGCTTGTAGGACCTTCAGTCTTTTTCATTCCCTTCAGTGGCTCTGTGTATAGAAGTACTAGGTATCATGATTGCAGCTTCTGATTCAATTCCATTTGCTAGATTTCACATGAGGCCTCTAAAGCTTTCTATGTTGCGTCAGTGGTGCAGGGATTACACTCGGCTATCTCAAAAGATATTCTTAGCTTCCAGTACAAGTCAGTCTCTGAGTTGGTGGCTGAATCATCAGTTTTTAATATTCAGGGGGTTTCTTTTGCTCGTCCTACCTGGCCTGTGATCACCACTGATGAGCTTTTTTGGGGTCTCTGACAGGACAAGAGGTTTAGGATCCTCGGGAGGCGAGGTTACCTATCAATATTTTAGAATGCTGTGCAATTTTCAGGGCCCTTCTGATTATGCCAACCATCAAGGGGGACTCAGTTCCCTGGCAATTGATGGAGGTATCTCGAATTCTCTCTGAGTTGGGAAGTCAGTTCTTACCTAATCTCTGCAATTCCCATCCACAAGAGTGAACAATTGGGAGGCAGACTTTCTCAGTCGTCATTCTCTACATACAGAGGAGTGGTCTCTTCATCAAGATGTGTTAAATCTGATTGTGGATCTTTGGGGTTTCCCAAAATTAGATCTGACGGCCTCTTGTTTGAACAACAAACTTCCCAGGTACTTTGTGAGGTCCAGGGATCGCAATGCAGAGGTAGTGGATGGTAGTGGTCATTTCAGCATGCCTATCTATTTCCTCTTATGGTTCTTTTTTTTCCTGATTGATTTCCAAAATAAAACTAGAGAAGTAATTTGTAATCTTGGTTGGCCTCCCAGGATTTAGTATGCAGAAATGGTTCAAATGTCCAGTCGCCCTCCTTGGCCTCTTTCTCTGTGGTCAGACTTTTTGTCTCAAGATCCTTTCTTCCATCTGGATCTAAAGTCTCTAAACTTGATGGCATGGAAATTGAACGCTTAGTTCTGAGATATAGAGGTTTCTCAGATTCTGTAATTGAAACTCTGATTTAGACTTGTTAACCTGTTTCTAAGAAGATTTATCACAAGGTTTAGAAAACTTTCATTTCCTGGTGTATAGATGATGATTTGTTTTTCCTGGCAATCTTTTAGAATTCCTAGAATTCTTCTGTTTTTGTAGTATGGTTTAGATAAAGGTTTATCTGCCAGTTCATTGAAAGGGCAGATTTCTGCTCTTTCAGCTTTGTTCCACAGAAAGATTGCTAGTCTTCCAGATGTTCATTGTTTTGTTCAGGTTATGTTCCGAATTAAACCTGTTTTTCAAGCCTATTTCTCATCTTTGGAATCTTAACCTAGTGTCAAAGGAACACTCAGTGCAGTAGAATTGCATAATTTAACATGTGCATAATAAAAAGACAATGCAATAACACCTACTCTGAATTTCAAGTAAGCAGTAGATTTTTGTTTCTGACACATTTTATTTTTTCTCTCATTTTCCGGCCTCCTGTATCAAGTAACAGACATCAGCCAATCACAGACTAGTATACGTATACCCTGTAAACTTGTGCACATGCTATCTATCTATTGGGTACTTATAGAGCGAGAACTAATCGCCCGTGAGGGTCTCAAGGCGCTAAGGGAAAGGGGATAGGAGAAAGGGGGGGGGGGAGGAGATGGGCATTCAGTCGAAGAGCCAGGTTTTGAGGTCCTTTCTGAACTTTGTAAGGGAGGTGGATTGTCTGAGGTGAAGCGGGAGGGTGTTCCATGTCTTTGCCGCCATGTGGGAGAAGGATCTTCCACCCGCTGTGGATTTGCTGATGCGGGGGATGACTGCGAGTGTTTGGTCGGCCGATCAGAGTTGTCTGGCGGGGGTGTATAAATTTACACGGTGGTTGAGGTATTCAGGTCCGATGTTGTGTAGGGCCTTGAACGCGTGGGTAAGGAGCTAGAAGGTGATTCTCTTGTTGATGGGGAGCCAGTGAAGGTTCCTTAGGTGTTCGGTGATGTGGCATTGGAGGGGGATGTCAAGGATGTGTCTGGCTGAGGCGTTCTGGATACGTTGAAGTCTCTTTTGGAGTTTGATGGTGGAGCCGGCATAGAGTGCGTTGCCGTAGTCTAACCGGCTGCTGAGGGCGTGGGTGACTGTTTTCTTGGTTTCGGTAGGGATCCACTTGAAGATTTTTCGTAGTAGGTTGAGAATGTGGAAGCACGTTGAGGTGATGGCATTGATTTGTAGGTCCATGGAGAGTGAGGAGTCCAGGATGAAGCCTAGATTTTGTGCGTGGTCGGTTGGGGTTGGAGGGTGACCGAGGGCTGTGGGCCACCAGGAGTTGTCGCATGCGGATTTATTGGGTCCGAGGAGGAGGACTTCGGTTTTGTCTGTGTTCAGTTTGAGCCGGTTGTCATTCATCCAGGCGGCGACTGCTGTCAAGCCTTTGTGGACGTTCTTTTTGGCGGTGGTGGGATCTCGGGTGCGTGAGATGATTAACTGGGTGTCGTCGGCGTAGGAGACAATGTTGAGGTCGTGGCGTCGGACGATGGCGGCAAGAGGGGCCATGTAGATGTTGAAGAGGGTGGGGCTCAGCAAAGAGCCTTGCGGTACACCACAGTTGACTGGTGTGGGTTTGGAGGAGAAAGGCGGGAGTCTGACTTTCTGGGTCCTGCCCGTGAGGAAGGAGGTGATCCATTCTTTGCTGCGGATGCCGGCATCGTGTAGGCGGGTGCGGAGGGTGTTGTGGTCGACAGTGTCGAAAGCTGCTGAGAGGTCTAGGAGGATGAGGGCGGTGGTTTCTCCTCGGTCGAGCATGGCGCGGATGTCGTCTGTGGCAGCGAGGAGGGTGGTCTCGGTGCTGTGGTTGCTTCTGAAACTGGATTGGGAGTGGTCTAGGATGTGGTTGGCCTCAATGTGGTCAATAAGTTGCAAGTTTATGGACTTCTCCATGACTTTGGCCGGGAAGGGCAGTAGAGAGATGGGGCGGTAGTTATTCGGGTCCGTGGGGTCTGCCAAGGGTTTCTTCAGCAGGGGTTTCAGTTCCGCGTGCTTCCAGATATCCGTGAAGGTGTCTGTTTTGATGGAGCAGTTGATCGTGCAGCGGAGTTCAGGGGCGATGATGTTGCTTGCTTTGTTGAATATGCTCAGTAGGATTTTGTTCCCCCAGAAAGTGTGTATCTAAAAAGACTGTGCAAAATCTGATAATGGAAGTAAATTGAGAAGTGTCTTAAAACTGCATGCTCTTTCTGAATCATAAAAGTTTATCTTTACTTGAGTGTCCCTTTAAGGGGTTTGCAGGCTCCTCCTTTTGAGCCTATGAAAATTGGACTAAGGATTTCAGACAAACCTTGCACAAGGTGGCGTCTGCCATGGGGCGAGTTGCGTCATTTCCGGATGTTATCGCCAAAAAATTTCATTTTGCGTTGCTCGTCATACTTGGCTCCAAATAATTTTATTATTTAAACCCCACTTCCTATGTGCCTCTTGCCTTTTTCTATGTTCAGAGGGTTATGCTGTTTGCATTTTTTTCCCATTCCTGAAACTGCCATATAAGGAAATTGATAATTTTGCTTTATATGTTTTTTTTTTTCTCTTACATTTGCAAGATGTCTCAATCTGATCCTGTCTCAGAAACCACTGTTGGATTCCTGCTGCTTGATAACAGTTCTACCAAAGATAAGTGCATCTGTTGTAAGTAAGCGGAGATTATATCTCCAGCGGTATTATGTAACAGTTGTCATGATAAGCTTTTACATGCAGAGAATGTAGCCATCAGTACTAGTACAGTGCCTGTTGTTCCTTCAACATCTAATGTACTATTCTGCCTTCTAATAAACATAAAAGGTCTTTTAAAACTTCTCATAAAGTTGATGAAATTTCAAATGACCGGCAACATACTAATTTATCCTCCTCTGATGAGGATCTTTCTGATTCAGAAGATCCTACCTCAGATATTGACACTGACAAATCTACTTATCTCTTTAAGATGGAGTATATTCGTTCCTTGTTAAAAGAGTTGTTGATTACTTTGGATATTGAGGAAACTAGTTTTCTTGATATTAAAACTAGTAAACGTTTAAATTCTGTTTATAAACCTCCTGTGGTTACTCCAGAGGTTTTTCCAGTTCCTGATGCTGTTTCTGATATGATTTCAAAGGAATGGAAAAGGCTTGGTACTACTTGTATTCCTTCTGCTAGGTTTAAAAAGTTGTATCCTTTGCCAGCAATTAGATTGGAGTTTTGGGAAAAAATCCCCAAAGTTGATGGGGCTATCTCTACTCTTGCCAAACGTACTACTATCCCTATGGAAGATAGTACTTCCTTTAAGGATTCTTTAGATAGGAAACTTGAATCTTATCTAAGGAAAGTTTATTTATATTATGGCTATCTTCTCAGGCCTGCTATTTCTATGGCTGATGTTGCAGCTACATCAACTTTTTGGTTGGAAAGTTTAACGCAACAGGAAACAGATCCTGATTTGTCTAGCATTGCTCGCTTGCTTCAACATGCTAATCATTTTATCTGTGATGCTATTTTTGATTTAATCAAAATTGATGTTAAATCTATGTCTCTAGCTATTTTAGCTAGAAGAGCTTTGTGGCTCAAATATTGGAATGCTGACATGGTATCTAAGTCTAGATTACTATCTCTTTCTTTCCAAGGTAACAATTTATCTGGTTCTCAGTTGGATTCAATTATTTCAACCGTTACTGGGGGGGAAGGGATTTTTTTTTTTTACCTCAGGATAAAAGATCTAAGGGTAAATCTTAAAGGGACAGTCAACACCAGAATGTTTGTTGTTTAAAAAGAAAGATAATACCTTTATTAGCCATTCCCCAGTTTTGCATAACCAACACTGTTATAGAAATACACTTTTTACCTCTGTGATTACCTTGTATCTAAGCATCTGCAAACTGCACCCTTGTTTCAGTCGTTTTGACAAACTTGCATTTTAGCCAATCCGTGCTCACTCCAGGGTAACTTCACGTGCATGAGCTCAATGTTTTCTATATGAAACACATGAACTAATGCCCTCTAGTGGTCAAAATGCATTCAGATTAGAGGCAGTCTTCAAGGTCTAAGAAATTAGCATATTAACCTCCTAGGTTTAGCTTTCAACTAAGAATACCAAGACAACAAAACAAAATTGGTGATAAAAGTAAATTGGAAAGTTGTTTAAAATTACATTCCCTATTTAAATCGTGAGCGTTTTTTAGGACTTGACTGTCCCTTTAAGCTTCTAATTGTTTTTGTTATTTTCGACAGAATAAGGAACAGAAAGTCAATCCTATTTGTTTCCAATTGGAAACCCTCTTCAAGTTGGAATAAATCCAAGCCTTTTAAGAAACCAAAGCCAGCCCTCAAGTCTGCATGAAGGTGCGGCCCTCATTCCAGCTCAGCTGGTGGGGGGCAGATTAAAATTTTTCCAAAACATTTGGGCAGTTTCTGTCAAAATGAATGGATTCAGAGCATTGTCTCTCAAGGGTATCGAATAGGATTCAGAGTAAGACCTCCTGTGAGATTTTTTTTCTCTCGCGCGTTACAGCAAATCCAGTGAAGGCTCAGGCTTTTCTAAAGTGTATTTCAGATCTAGAGCTTTCAGGGGTAATTATACCAGTTCCGTTTCAGGAACAGGGTCTGGGATTTTATTGAAATCTATTCATTGTCCCAAAGAAGGAAAATTCATTCAGGCCAGTTCTGGATCTGAAATTTTTTAACCGTTTTGTAAAAGTGCCAAATTTCAAAATGGTGACTATGACTATTCTGCCTTTTGTTCAGCAAGGTCATTTATATGTCCACAATAGACTTACAGAATTGCATATCTTCATATTCCGATTCATCCAGACCAGTACCGGTTTCTGAGATTCTCTTTTTTAGACGAGCATTACCAATTTGTTGCTCTTCCATTTGGCCTAGCGACAGCTCCAATAATTTTTTAAAAAGTTCTCGGTGCCCTACTTTCTATTATCAGAGAACAGGGTATTGTGGTGTTTCCTTATTTGGACGATATCTTGGCACTAGCTCAGTCTTTACATTTTGCCGAATGTCGCACGAATCGGCTAGTGTTGTTTCTGCAAACACATGGTTGGAGGATCAATTTACCGGAAAGTTCCTTGATTCCGCAGACACGGGTCACCTTTTTAGGTTTCCAGATAGATTCAGTGTACATGACTCTGTCTCTAACAGGAAAGAGACAAATGAAATTGGTTTCAGCCTGTCAGAACCTTCAGTCTCAATCATTCCCTTCAGTGGCTATGTGCATGGAGGTTTTAGGTCTCATGACTGCAGCATCGGATGCGATCCCCTTTGCTCATTTTCATATGAGACCTCTACAGCTTTGTATGCTGAATCAAAGGTGCAGGGATTATACAAAGATATCACATTTAATATCCTTAAATCCCAGTGTTCAATTTTCTCTGACTTGGTGGTTAAATCACCACCGTATAATTCAAGGGGTCTGTCTTGTTCGTCCAACCTGGACTGTAATCACAACAGATTCGAGTATTTCAGGTTGGGGAGCTGTCTGGGGATCTCTGACAGCACAAGGGGTTTGGAAATCTCAAGAGGCGAAGTTAGTTATCAATATTTTAGAACTCTGTGCTATTTTCAGGGCTTTTCAGGTTTGGCCTCTGTTGAAGAGAGAACCATTCATTTGTTTTCAGACAGACAATATCACAACTGTGGCATATGTCAATCATCAGGGTGGGACTCGCAGTCCCCTAGCTATGAAATAAGTATCTCGGATACTTTCTTGGGCGGAATCCAGCTCTTGTCTAATTTCTGCAGTACATATCCCAGGTGTAGACAGTTGGGAAGCGGATTATTTCAGCCGTCAGACTTTACATCCGGGGGAGTGGTCTCTCCATCCAGATTTGTTTTTTTCAGATTGTACAGATGTGGGGTCTTCCAGAAATAGATCTGATGGCTTCCCATCTAAACAAGAAACTTCCCAGGTACCTGTCCAGGTCCAGAGATCCTCGGGCGGAGTCGGTGGATGCGTTAGCAGTTCTTTGGTTTTACCAACCTGCTTATATCTTCCCGCCTCTAGTTCTTCTTCCAAGAGTGATCTCCAAGATCATCATGGAACATTTGTTTGTGTTTCTGGTAGCACCAGCATGGCCTCACAAGTTCTGGTATGCGGATCTTGTCCGGATGTCCAGTTGTCAACCTTGGCCACTTCCTTTAAGACCAGACCTTCAGTCTCAAGGACCGTTTTTTTTTCCATCAGGATCTCAAATCGTTGAATTTGTAGGTATGGAAATTGAACGCTTAGTCATAGAGGTTTCTCTAACTCGGTTATTGATACTATGTTACAGGCTTGTAAATCTGTTTCTAGGAAGATTTATTATTGAGTTTAGAAGACTTATATTTCATGGTGTCCTCATAAATTCTCCTGGCATTCTTTTAGAATTCCTAGAATTTTACAGTTTCTTCAGGATGGTTTAGATAAAGGTTTGTCTGCAAGTTCCTTGAAGGGACAAATCTCTGCTCTTTCTGTTTTATTTCAGAGAAAGATTGCTAAGCTTCCTAATATCCACTGTTTTGTTCAGGCTTTGGTCCCTATCAAGCCTGTCATTAAATCAATCTCTCCTCCTTGGAGTCTTAATTTGGTCCTGAGAGCTTTACAGGCTCCTCCTTTTGAGCCTATGCATTCTTTGGATATTAAACTACTTTCTTGGAAAGTGCTGTTCCTTTTGGCTATCTCTTCTGCTAGAAGAGTTTCTGAATTATCTGCTCTTTCTTGTGAGTCACCTTTTCTAATTTTTCATCAAGATAAGGTAGTTTTGCAGACTTCATTTAAATTTTTACCTAAAGTTGTGAATTCTAACAACATTAATAGGGAAATTGTTGTTCCCTCTTTCTGTCCTAATCCTAAGAATTCTCTGGATGTTGTAAGAGCTTTGAAATATTATGTTGAAGCTACTAAAGATTTCAGGAAAACTTCTAGTCTATTTGTTGTCTTTTCCGGTTCTAGGAAAGGACAGAAAGCTTCTGCCATTTCCTTGGCATCTTGGTTAAAGCTTTTGATTCATAAGGTTTATTTGCAGTCGGGTCAGGCCCCGCCTCAGAGAATCACAGCTCATTCTACTAGATCGGTGTACACTTCGTGGGCTTTTAAGAATGAAGCTTCAGTTGATCAGATTTGCAAAGCAGCAACTTGGTCGTCTTTGCATACATTTACTAAATTCTACCGTTTTTATGTATTTGCCTCTTTGGAAGCAGTTTTTAGGAGAAAAGTTCTTCAGGCATCTATTTCAGTTTGATTCCTCTGCTTATGTTTTAAGTTTTTTTCTTTTCAATTATGAGAAAAACATATTTTTTTTGGTTGTGGATTTTATTTATTCAGTGGAAAATGGCTGTTATTATTTTATCCCTCCCTCTCTAGTGACTCTTCTGTGGAGTTCCACATCATGGGTATTACTATCCCATACGTCACTAGCTCATGGACTCTTGCCAATTACATGAAAGAAAACATAATTTACGTAAGAACTTACCTGATAAATTAATTTCTTTCATATTGGCAAGAGTCCATGAGGCCCACCCTTTTTATGGTGGTTATGTTTTTTTGAATAAAGCACAATTATATTTCCAGTTCCTTTTTTGTTGTTGCTTTTTACTCCTTTTTTCTATCACCCCACTACTTGACTATTTGTTAAACTGAATTGTGGGTGTGGTGAGGTATTTTGAGGTTTGGGAAACTTTGCCTCTCCTGGTAGGATTGTATATCCCATACGTCACTAGCTCATGGCCTCTTGCCAATATTAAAGAAATTAATTTCTATCAGGCAAGTTCTTACATAAATTATGTTTTTTCTTACCTCACTTGCTTTTCTATACGTTGGATTAAGGGAGGTGGGAGGGGTTTTATAGAGCTCTTGGGGTTTGGGAATCTTTGCCTCCTAGTGGTAGAGAAGAGTAATTCCCATTCCAGAGTAATGGATTGTGGACTCTCAACACCATGAAAAAAATAATTTATCCGGTAAGCATAAATTGTTTTTCGTGGGTCATTGTGAACCTCATTTGCATGTCTTACCTAGAATCTCTTGCTGCATTGGAAACAATGTATCCAGAGGTCTTCTGTGGGAAAAGCAAGTCTTCTGACTTGTTTAGATTTGTTAATGGACTACACAATGTTATTAGTGGAGGATGTTATGACGGGGAGTCAGGCTTTAGTGCCTTCCTTAGTTCTCTCTGAATAGCATTAATTGTCATTGATGGAAGTTTTAGTTGCGTTTTAAAGAATCTGTCTCAAAGCCTAAGATTCTGCTTTTGTACTTCAAAAGTTTGTTTGTGATGTAAGAAAAGTATTGTGAACGCAGGGGAACATAGTCCAAGTAAATAATTAAACATATTCCAAGAGATTTAAAAATTACGTCAGCAGTTGGTTAAAGAGACAGTCTACCATAGAATTGTTATTGTTTTAAAACCTAGATAATCCCTTTATTACCCATTCCCCAGTTTTGCATAACCAACACAGTTATATTAATATACTTTTTACCTCTGTGATTACCTCGTATCTAGGAACCTTCTCCCAGCCCCCTGATCACATGACTGTGACTGTTTATTATCTATTGTCTTAAATTTAGCATTGTTTTGTGCTAAATCTTAAATATCCCCCTGTGCCTGAACACAGTGTTATCTATATGGCCCACGTGTACTTTCTGTCTCTTTGTGTTGAAAATATATTTAAAAAGCATGTGATGAGGCAGCCCTCAAAGGCTTAGAAATTGGCATATGAACCTACCTATGTTTAGTTTAAACTAAGAATACCAAGAGAAAAAAAAATGATGATAAAAGTAAATTGAAAAGTTGATTAAAATTAAAAGTCCTATCTGAATAATGAAAGTTTAATTTATACTAGACTATCCCTTTAAGCACTATGTTGCTGAACTCATTCCAAAAGGAAGAAAGGTGGTTGTATTTTGTCAAAAGAATTTAAGGTGTTGCCTATGAAGATGGTGAATTGTGATAGTTAAATAGGTTGATTTGTTCATACTGATTTAAAAAAATACCTTTCATTTTTAAATTATGGATGTGTTGTCTTGGTAATGTATAAGATCATTGAAAATGTTTTCTATGTAGCACCTTGATTAGAATGTGACATGTACTGTATCTGCTGATAGATGTGTGGAACATGAATGTTTTTGATAGGATAAGATTAGGCAGGGATTACTACATATTCTCTTTGATAGTCTTGAACTTTTCTAAAATCCAAGAACTCCCGCACATGTATGCCTGCATGCTATATGAATTTTGGATAACGGGGATAGTTGATACCTTGGATCACTCTAGATTTTATCTGAGATCTTGGTTGGCAGGAACATTGACAGAGGTTGCTCCTGTTTTGGGTTTAAAAGAAAATAAAAGGCTTAAATCAACCCTGATATCTCTCAAATCTTGCAAATAAAACATTGAATTTGAATGCTTTATACATTGTGCCTTATTTAGGATAGAATAATTGGACACGTTTGCCTGATTCTTTGATAAAAGAGCCACCAAAGATAAATGCATCTGTATCTTAGTGGATGATAATTGGATCCATTTTGGGTTGGTTCCATAGAAGACCGTGCTTTTATGCTCAATTAGCAATTGAAATAGCAATATTTGCATTCAATTACTTTTTAGTTTGTGGGTGAGGAGCCCATACAATATCTAGTAATTTGTCTTAACTATTTCTAACACCAAATGTCTCTTCCATTTCTGGTACAAAAAAATAAGGATATTGTTATTAAAATTAGACATGTGCATTCGGCTATTTCGGACTGATCCAAATGCCGAGATGGTAGCTGCAAGCTGCATTCAGCAATTTTCTAAACCAGATTTAATCCTGTGAAAGTGCAACACACTAAGTTCTGTGCAAATCTAGATCTTAATGTGTTGCACTTTCACAAAAATTTATCCGGCTCACAAAATTGCTGAATGCGGCTTTTTGTGGCTGCCATCTTCCGCATGTGGACTGTCCTGGAATAGCCGAATACATGTATAATTAATTAAAATCAGGGGCTAAAATGGTTTCTTTCATGTAATTAGCAAGAGTCCATGAGCTAGTGACATATGGGATATACATTCCTACCAGGAGGGGCAAAGTTTCCCAAACCTCAAAATGCCTATAAATACACCCCTCACCACACCCACAATTCAGTTTTACAAACTTTGCCTCCGATGGAGGTGGTGAAGTAAGTTTGTGCTAGATTCTACGTTGATATGCGCTCCGCAGCAAGTTGGAGCCCGGTTTTCCTCTCAGCGTGCAGTGAATGTCAGAGGGATGTGAAGAGAGTATTGCCTATTTGAATGCAGTGATCTCCTTCTACGGGGTCTATTTCATAGGTTCTCTGTTATCGGTTGTAGAGATTCATCTCTTACCTCCCTTTTCAGATCGACGATATACTCTTATATATACCATTACCTCTGCTGATTCTCGTTTCAGTACTGGTTTGGCTTTCTACAAACATGTAGATGAGTGTCCTGGGGTAAGTAAATCTTATTTTCTGTGACACTCTAAGCTATGGTTGGGCACTTTGTTTATAAAGTTCTAAATATATGTATTCAAACATTTATTTGCCTTGACTCAGAATGTTCAACTTTCCTTATTTTTCAGACAGTCAGTTTCATATTTGGGATAATGCATTTGAATTAATTATTTTTTTCTTTTTTCCCTGTGGGCTGTTAGGCTCGCGGGGGCTGAAAATGCTTCATTTTATTGCGTCATTCTTGGCGCGGACTTTTTTGATGTCGGCGTTCCGGATGTGGCGTCATTTTTGGCGCCAAAAAAGCATTTAGGCGCCAAATAATGTGGGCGTCTGATTTGGCGCTAAAAAATATGGGCGTCGCTTTTGTCTCCACATTATTTAAGTCTCATTTTTTATTGCTTCTGGTTGCTAGAAGCTTGTTCTTTGGCATTCTTTCCCATTCCTGAAACTGTCATTTAAGGAATTTGATCAATTTTGCTTTATATGTTGTTTTTTCTCTTACATATTGCAAGATGTCTCACGTTGCATCTGAGTCAGAAGATACTACAGGAAAATCGCTGTCTAGTGCTGGATCTACCAAAGCTAAGTGTATCTGCTGTAAACTTTTGGTAGCTATTTCTCCGGCTGTTGTTTGTATTGATTGTCATGACAAACTTGTTAATGCAGATAATATTTCCTTTAGTAAAGTACCATTGCCTGTTGCAGTTCCCTCAACATCTAAGGTGCAGAATGTTCCTGATAACATAAGAGATTTTGTTTCTGAATCCATAAAGAAGGCTATGTCTGTTATTTCTCCTTCTAGTAAACGTAAAACATCTTTTAAAACTTCTCTCCCTACAGATGAATTTTTAAATGAACATCATCATTCTGATTCTGATGACTCTTCTGGTTCAGAGGATTCTGTCTCAGAGGTTGATGCTGATAAATCTTCATATTTATTTAAAATGGAATTTATTCGTTCTTTACTTAAAGAAGTACTAATTGCTTTAGAAATAGAGGATTCTGGTCCTCTTGATACTAATTCTAAACGTTTGGATAAGGTATTTAAATCTCCTGTGGTTATTCCAGAAGTTTTTCCTGTTCCTAATGCTATTTCTGCAGTAATTTCCAATGAATGGGATAAATTGGGTAATTCATTTACTCCTTCTAAACGTTTTAAGCAATTATATCCTGTGCCGTCTGACAGATTAGAATTTTGGGACAAAATCCCTAAAGTTGATGGGGCTATTTCTACCCTTGCTAAACGTACTACTATTCCTACGTCAGATGGTACTTCGTTTAAGGATCCTCTAGATAGGAAAATTGAATCCTTTCTAAGAAAAGCTTATCTGTGTTCAGGTAATCTTCTTAGACCTGCTATATCTTTGGCTGATGTTGCTGCAGCTTCAACTTTTTGGTTGGAAACTTTAGCGCAACAAGTAACACATCATGATTCTCATGATATTATTATTCTTCTTCAGCATGCTAATAATTTTATCTGTGATGCCATTTTTGATATTATTAGAGTTGATGTCAGGTTTATGTCTCTAGCTATTTTAGCTAGAAGAGCTTTATGGCTTAAGACTTGGAATGCTGATATGGCTTCTAAATCTACTCTACTTTCTATTTCTTTCCAGGGTAACAAATTATTTGGTTCTCAGTTGGATTCTATTATTTCAACTGTTACTGGTGGGAAAGGAACTTTTTTACCACAGGATAAAAAATCTAAAGGTAAAAACAGGGCTAATAATCGTTTTCGTTCCTTTCGTTTCAACAAAGAACAAAAGCCTAATCCTTCATCCTCAGGAGCAGTTTCAGTTTGGAAACCATCTCCAGTCTGGAATAAATCCAAGCCAGCTAGAAAGGCAAAGCCTGCTTCTAAGTCCACATGAAGGTGCGGCCCTCATTCCAGCTCAGCTGGTAGGGGGCAGGTTACGTTTTTTCAAAGAAATTTGGATCAATTCTGTTCACAATCTTTGGATTCAGAACATTGTTTCAGAAGGGTACAGAATTGGTTTCAGGATGAGACCTCCTGCAAAGAGATTTTTTCTTTCCCGTGTCCCAGTAAATCCAGTAAAAGCTCAAGCATTTCTGAATTGTGTTTCAGATCTAGAGTTGACTGGAGTAATTATGCCAGTTCCAGTTCCGGAACAGGGGATGGGGTTTTATTCAAATCTCTTCATTGTACCAAAGAAGGAGAATTCCTTCAGACCAGTTCTGGATCTTAAAATATTGAATCGTTATGTAAGGATACCAACGTTCAAGATGGTAACTGTAAGGACTATCTTGCCTTTTGTTCAGCAAGGGAATTATATGTCCACAATAGATTTACAGGATGCATATCTGCATATTCCGATTCATCCAGATCATTATCAGTTCCTGAGATTCTCTTTTCTGGACAAGCATTACCAGTTTGTGGCTCTGCCGTTTGGCCTAGCTACAGCTCCAAGAATTTTTACAAAGGTTCTCGGTGCCCTTCTATCTGTAATCAGAGAACAGGGTATTGTGGTATTTCCTTATTTGGACGATATCTTGGTACTTGCTCAGTCTTTACATTTAGCAGAATCTCATACGAATCGACTTGTGTTGTTTCTTCAAGATCATGGTTGGAGGATCAATTTACCAAAAAGTTCATTGATTCCTCAGACAAGGGTAACCTTTCTGGGTTTCCAGATGGATTCAGTGTCCATGACTCTGTCTTTAACAGACAAGAGACGTCTAAAATTGATTGCAGCTTGTCGAAACCTTCAGTCACAATCATTCCCTTCGGTAGCCTTATGCATGGAAATTCTAGGTCTTATGACTGCTGCATCGGACGCGATCCCCTTTGCTCGTTTTCACATGCGACCTCTTCAGCTCTGTATGCTGAATCAATGGTGCAAGGATTACACAAAGATATCTCAATTAATATCTTTAAAACCAATTGTTCGACACTCTCTAACATGGTGGACAGATCACCATCGTTTAATTCAGGGGGCTTCTTTTGTGCTTCCGACCTGGACTGTAATTTCAACAGATGCAAGTCTCACAGGTTGGGGAGCTGTGTGGGGATCTCTGACGGCACAAGGAGTTTGGGAATCTCAGGAGGTGAGATTACCGATCAATATTTTGGAACTCCGTGCAATTTTCAGAGCTCTTCAGTTTTGGCCTCTTCTGAAGAGAGAATCGTTCATTTGTTTTCAGACAGACAATGTCACAACTGTGGCATACATCAATCATCAAGGAGGGACTCACAGTCCTCTGGCTATGAAAGAAGTATCTCGAATTTTGGTTTGGGCGGAATCCAGCTCCTGTCTAATCTCTGCGGTTCATATCCCAGGTATAGACAATTGGGAAGCGGATTATCTCAGTCGCCAAACGTTACATCCGGGCGAATGGTCTCTTCACCCAGAGGTATTTCTTCAGATTGTTCAAATGTGGGAACTTCCAGAAATAGATCTGATGGCGTCCCATCTAAACAAGAAACTTCCCAGGTATCTGTCCAGATCCCGGGATCCTCAGGCAGAGGCAGTGGATGCATTATCACTTCCTTGGAAGTATCATCCTGCCTATATCTTTCCGCCTCTAGTTCTTCTTCCAAGAGTAATCTCCAAGATTCTGAAGGAATGCTCGTTTGTTCTGCTGGTAGCTCCGGCATGGCCTCACAGGTTTTGGTATGCGGATCTTGTCCGGATGGCCTCTTGCCAACCGTGGACTCTTCCGTTAAGACCAGACCTTCTGTCACAAGGTCCTTTTTTCCATCAGGATCTGAAATCCTTAAATTTAAAGGTATGGAGATTGAACGCTTGATTCTTGGTCAAAGAGGTTTCTCTGACTCTGTGATTAATACTATGTTACAGGCTCGTAAATCTGTATCTAGAGCGATATATTATAGAGTCTGGAAGACTTACATTTCTTGGTGTCTTTCTCATCATTTTTCCTGGCATTCTTTTAGAATTCCGAGAATTTTACAGTTTCTTCAGGATGGTTTAGATAAAGGTTTGTCTGCAAGTTCCTTGAAAGGACAAATCTCTGCTCTTTCTGTTCTTTTTCACAGAAAGATTGCTATTCTTCCTGATATTCATTGTTTTGTACAAGCTTTGGTTCGTATAAAACCTGTCATTAAGTCAATTTCTCCTCCTTGGAGTTTGAATTTGGTTCTGGGAGCTCTTCAAGCTCCTCCGTTTGAACCTATGCATTCATTGGACATTAAATTACTTTCTTGGAAAGTTTTGTTCCTTTTGGCCATCTCTTCTGCCAGAAGAGTTTCTGAATTATCTGCTCTTTCTTGTGAGTCTCCTTTTCTGATTTTTCATCAGGATAAGGCAGTGTTGCGAACTTCTTTTCAATTTTTACCTAAAGTTGTGAATTCCAACAACATTAGTAGAGAAATTGTGGTTCCTTCATTATGTCCTAATCCTAAGAATTTTAAGGAGAAATCGTTGCATTCTTTGGATGTTGTTAGAGCTTTGAAATATTATGTTGAAGCTACTAAATCTTTCCGAAAGACTTCTAGTCTATTTGTTATCTTTTCCGGTTCTAGAAAAGGCCAGAAAGTTTCTGCCATTTCTTTGGCATCTTGGTTGAAATCTTTAATTCATCTTGCCTATGTTGAGTCGGGTAAAACTCCGCCTCAGAGAATTACAGCTCATTCTACTAGGTCAGTTTCTACTTCCTGGGCGTTTAGGAATGAAGCTTCGGTTGATCAGATTTGCAAAGCAGCAACTTGGTCCTCTTTGCATACTTTTACTAAATTCTACCATTTTGATGTATTTTCTTCTTCTGAAGCAGTTTTTGGTAGAAAAGTACTTCAGGCAGCGGTTTCAGTTTGAATCTTCTGCTTATATTTTTCATTAAACTTTATTTTGGGTGTGGATTATTTTCAGCAGGAATTGGCTGTCTTTATTTTATCCCTCCCTCTCTAGTGACTCTTGTGTGGAAAGATCCACATCTTGGGTAGTCATTATCCCATATGTCACTAGCTCATGGACTCTTGCTAATTACATGAAAGAAAACATAATTTATGTAAGAACTTACCTGATAAATTCATTTCTTTCATATTAGCAAGAGTCCATGAGGCCCGCCCTTTTTTTGTGGTGGTTATGATTTTGTATAAAGCACAACTATTCCAATTCCTTATTTTATATGCTTTCGCACTTTTTTATCACCCCACTTCTTGGCTATTCGTTAAACTGAATTGTGGGTGTGGTGAGGGGTGTATTTATAGGCATTTTGAGGTTTGGGAAACTTTGCCCCTCCTGGTAGGAATGTATATCCCATATGTCACTAGCTCATGGACTCTTGATAATATGAAAGAAATGAATTTATCAGGTAAGTTCTTACATAAATTATGTTGTTTTGTTTAGTTAATATAGGGTGGGGGCATGCAGCTCATAAGTTAATTTCCTTAGTGAGATTTGTTTTGTTTTTTAGCCAATTTTCTTTATCTTGGTCCATTCCTTGGATCTTGGTTGAGGCAAAGGTACAACCATGAAGGTCATCCATATTGGATTGTAGATAATCAATGTCACCTGTGTCATAGTCTGAATCAAAATCTATATTATTGTCATATGGGTCATAGTCTAGATTAGAATTTGTATCTGGCTAACATGTTTTTTGTTTTTTAGTTTCATGCTCATGTGAGCAAACGGTATCCCCTCAGAAGGAGGGTTGGTACTCCCGTAATTGAACTATATGGGGAGGTGTTGATAATTTCTTATTTTTTTAGTTTTTTGTTTCTTCCTTTTTTCTTTCCTAAGATATGCAGAGTTGTCACTCCCCTACCCATAATGCCCAGTCATTCTCTTTGCCTCTGTCAATGGAGGAGGTGAAGTTTGGTGTCTGAAGAAATAAATTCCTTTTTCGGGTACTTTTCCCTGCAAGCAAGGATTTGGGTCTAGTTGAGTCCACATCAATCTGTTTAGTAGAGTGGCTTTTAAGCAGTTGGGAAACAAAGCAAGGACTACCTCACAACTTCCTAACACAGTGCTGCCCATGGTACAGAAAGCCAGAGTTGGTTACTCTGTTCTTTCTTTTTCTACAGGTCTCTGTAAGGAGTATGTGTCCTTTCATGCCTTGTGAGCTGTCTTCCTGCCGGACAGTTAGACTGCAGGTAAGTGCTTTTGTCTTTTAGGTCTTGGAGACTTGCACTTCAAAAGAATGTCATATGCAGTAGATGGGGACATTTTTAAAATCCTTTATACAGGATTTTCTTTGGCAGTGGGCAGGCACATTATGTATGTTGAGACTAGGGGTTAATCTTCCCTTTATTGGGACGTTTTTCCTCTTTGGGCTAATTTGGTTGAAATACTTAAAGGGCCACTGTAAGTAAATATTTTCTATGCCTGTTACTAACTAACTACCCCAAATACGCTTTTTATCAATAGCATTTCATTAACATATCTCTACCGTATATCAGAAATCTTGTCTGCAAATTTAATTGTTTTCCAAACCCACTCCGTGGGTATCCTTTGCTCTGTACCAATCCGTTTACAATACCTAGGTTTCAAAATGGCGCTTTAAACACAAAGTTATTGGTTTAAGTATTTTGAACATGCAGTGCTGAAAATAGTGGGCAGGATAACGTGACATCATCGACAAATAAAAGATATAACTTTTAGAACGTTATGAAACTTTGTTTTGGAGAAAATATAGGTCAGGTTTTAATTAATGCTTATTAACTTTAATATGTTAGTTGTTTAGCTTAAAAATTATAACAGAAAGTAATCCTTTAATTATGTTTTATACAGGGATTTATGTATAAACTTGGCAGTTGGTTTTCTTTGCTTGCTTAGCTAGAACAGGCTAACTGACAGACTGCTTGAGCATTTGTGTAAATTAAGCTCTGGTCATGTGACTTCTCTCTGCTGTCGGATATTCACGGAGCGGCATGTATAATTGTTACGGTAAGGCACCTCAGCCTGTCTGAGTTGTAGGGAGCCTGATTGGTTTATTATTTTAAAGAATTTTTGCATAACATTAAGCGACTGTGGTATTAAAAATTCTTAGTGACAGTGTATTTACAATTTGGGGATTTTTTTATTTAGTATTATAGACCTGGATCAAGATTGTGTCTTTTGACAAATGCTTCTTATGCCTTGAGGCACAAATTGTTTGCCTATGAAATTTTGTGCTGCATACTTAGCTAGAACACTTCAATTTAAAGATAAATTGTTGTCCTCTGAGCCCAATGTCTCTCAGGATGATGCTGTTCAGGTAATGCCACAGCTTTCTCCTCAAATGTCCCGTGCCACTATGGCATCACATGCAGTGCCCTGCAGTTCCTCTCAGGCTCCTGGAGGAGTTTATTTGCCTGCAGATTTTGCTGCACATGTATCTTCTGCGGTATCTGCGGCATTATCTGTTTTTCCTATGCTGGAAAAACGCAAGAGGAAAATTAGACATTCTCATAGTAAGGTTTCTGTTCCACCTACTGCTACGCAGGTTGCCCTCCCTCATAAGTCTGATGAGGAGGATACATCGGTAGCCTCTGAGGGTGAAATCTCAGATTCAGACAGTATTATTCCTTCATCTGATACTGAAGATGTAAACTTCAGATTTAAGCTTCAACATCTTTGTGTACTGTTAAAGGAGGTATTGGCTACTTTGGACGACTCCGATAATTCTGTCGTTGTCAACACTAAGATGTTTAGTAAACGTAATAAGTACTATGATGTTCCTCTGTGAAAGTTTTTTATATCCCAGACAGTGTGACGGAGATTATTTCACAGGAATTGGAGAAGCCAGGGATTTCTTTCTCCCTGTCTCCTGTATTTAAAAAGATGTTTCCTGTTGCTGACTCCATTAAAGATTCTTGGTGCACAGTGCCTAAAGTAGAAGCGGCTATTTCTACTCTGGCTAAGAATACTACAATCCCTATAGAGGATAGCTGCTCCTTAAAGGATCCCATGGACAAAAAGCTGGAAGCTTATTTGAAGAAGATGTATGTTCATCAAGGTCCTCAATGGCAACCTGCAGCTTGTATTGCCACAGTAGCAAGTGTAACATCTTATTGGTGTGACACCTTGTCTGAATCAATTTTAGTAGAGATTCCGTTGGAGGAGATACAAGCTAGGATTAAGGCTCTCAAACTAGCCAATTCCTTTATTTCTGATGCTAACATGCAAGTTACTAGACTGGGACCCAAGATGTTTGGCTTCTCTGTCCTAGCCCGTAGGGCATTGTGGCTAAAATCTTGGTCAGCTGATGTTAACTCTAAGTCCAAGCTTCTGGAGATTCCTTACAAGAGTAAGACCTTGTTTGGACCTGATCTGGCAGAAATAATTTCTGATATTATGGGTGGAAAAGCGTATTTTATACCGCAAGACATGAAGAACAGACTCAAAGGACGTAAAAGTAATTTTCGTTCCTTTCGTAACTTCAACGGTTAAGTCTCCCTCTTCCAAGCAGAATCAGTCGAAGTGTTTTTGGAAGCCCAATCAGTCTTGGAATAAGGATAAGCAATCAAAGAAACCCTCAGCTGAGTCTGTCAGCATGAAGGTTCGGCCCCCGGTCCGGGATCGGATCAAGTGGGGGGCAGACTTTCCCTGTTTTGTCAAGCGTGGAGACGAGATGTCCCAGATCCTTAGGCTGTGAACATAGTATCTTAGGGTTACAAAATAGAATTCAAAACTTTACCTCCCAGGGGCAGATATCACCTCTCAAGATTATCTGCAAACCAGGTAAAAAGAGAGGCATTATTGAACTGCGTTCAGGACCTTTCCTCCCTGGTAGTGATTGTTCCAGTAAGGGAACAGGGTCTAGGATTCTATTCAAATCGGTTTGTGGTTTCCAAAAAAGAGGGAACTTTCGACCCATTTTAGACCTAAAGTGCCTCAACAAGTTTCTCAGGGTACCTTCCTTAAAAATATAAACCATTTGTTCCATTCTTACTTTGGTTCAAGAGGATCAGTTCATGACGACCATAGACCTGAAGGACGTGTATCTTCATGTTCCTTGAGGCATCTTTTGGGAGAAAGGTTCTTCAAGCGGTGGTGCCTTCTGTTTAGGTCTGCCTGTCTTGTTCTCTCTCCCTGTTCATTCTGTGTCCTCTAGCTTGGGTATTGGTTCCCACTAGTAATTGAATGATGTTGTGGACTCTCCATGTCTTGGGAAAGAAAACAAAATTCATGCTTACCTGATAAATTTCTTTCTTTCTGTAGAGTCCACGACCCCACCCTTTATTAAGATAGTTATTTTTGACTAAACCTCAGGCACCTCTACAACTTTGTGTTATTCCTTTTCTATTTCCCTTCGGTTGGATGACTGGTGATTATGGGTAGGCATATATTTTGTTTTTGTGGATCTATAGAATGAATATATTCAAAATCATTCTAGAAAAAATATCAGTTATTTAATCAATATTTTTTGTTTTAAGAGTATACAAAATATATAAATTTTGATGTGGCATCTGTAAATTTGGTGTAACATTTTTGAAGTTGATAAGTCTTAAAGAAAATATTTCTTTTTAATATACACTATGTGGCCAAAGGTGTAGAAACCTGACCATCACACACATATGAGCTTGTGGGACCCAATTCTAACTCCATAATATAAATGGAGTCGTTGTCCCTTCCCATGCAGCTATAACAACAACCACTCTTTTGGGAAGGCTTAGTACAAGATTTTGGAGTTTGTCTGTGGGAATTTGTGCCCATTTAAAGCTACTGACTTGAAGGTCTGGCTCACAGTGTTGCAGTTCATCCCAAAGGTTTTCAGTGGAGTTGAATGTATGGCTTTGTACCACTTACCACTCTTACGCTACCATCCCCGTGAATACTCTAGTCGTATCTATCCAGGTATTGGTTATATGTCCCCATTCGCTCTATGATTTCACACGCTCATAGGCTTCTGAGTTTGCTTATGGAGATAGGGGCTTGTCGCTCCCAACCTATCGGGTTATCCCACTAAGATTGACTGAGGGATTGGCTACACATATTGATACGCATGCGCATCATTGCAATAACGATGTTGACACTTGCCACAAACGGGCGGCTGGCTTTCATTCCGTGCGGGGCTTTCCTCTCCCTCGAGCGCTGTGCCTGCTAGAATTAGGACTTGTAGCGTGTCTGATGATATGAGGGGTCTATGTATTAGTGCATGTATTTATTTTTCTATTACTTGATGGCTATATGTCTCTTGTTAATAGCATCGTGAGGAGGGCTTTTATGTTAGTTTAATCCATGATCTGCTAGACTCTTGCAGGGGCCCATGCAGGCTTAGATCCGGTTTTACCATTTGTTGTATTGTATTGTGGCTTACATACTAACGTTCTAGGGGCTAGTTCAGTATATGTCTATGACATTAGGACATTATGTGTTTCCATTTGCACATGGTAAATTACTTATTGATATTTAAACTAAATTGTAACTAATTGCTTATTATGTATGGAGATATTTGTTACAAGTTGGTTGCCTTGGCAACAATTTTTGGCGTTTTTTGTACTGGGGGAGGGGTTTATGTGTGTATAAATGTTTGGTTCACTTGTGTATTGTTGATTCACAGAAACGTTACCGAATAAATTGATTATTTGCTGTTAAGTCCAGAGAGTGCTGATATATATATATATATATATATATATATATATATATATATATATATATATATATATATATATATATGTATATATATGTGTGTGTGGTGTATAATGTTGATTGAGCAGTTGTGAAATATATGGAAAAAATGTGTGTAGCATTTGGACCCACTGTACAGCTAGTATCTTTGTGCCTGTAGCTATTAAGGTCACTTAAAGGGACATGCCACCCTCATTTTTTCTTTTCTGATTTAGAAAGAGAATGCAATTTTAAACATCTTTCATATTTACTTATATTATCTAATTTGTTTTATTCTCTTGATGTTCTTTGATGAAAAGCATATCTAGATATGCTCACTAGCTGCTGATTGGTTGCTGCACATAGAAGCCTCGTGTGATTGGCTCACCATGTGCATTGCTTTTTCTTCAACTAAGTATATTTACAAAATGAAGCAAAATAAATAATGGAAGTAAATTGTAATGTTGTTTAAATTTCTATTCTCTATCTGAATCATGAAAGAAAGATTTTGGGTTTAGTGGCCCTTTAAAGGTACATGGAATGCTTTGAGATTACAAAATGTTTTCAGTTCAGATTTCACAAACCTAACCCTGTCACATTACTGTTCCTAGTTGGCATCAGTAACACAAAGTAAGTGTTAATCGAGTTTGACCACATTGAAAAACAGGTGCAGTAAACTAGGTGTTAATATATTTAAAAACATTTTCACACTCTATTACTATTATCCTAAATTATTGCAAGACTTCAGAGAATTATTGTGGTTGCAAGGTATTTACTTTACAAAAAGTATGTCTGCTCTTTCCTTTGGGTTTAACATCTTTTTACTAGTTAATCATTTCTGTTATATTACAGATATGAGACTGTCCATCCCTGAGGAATCGGAAGGTATTGCATGTGGCAGCATTATGGAGAGGTAAGGGCAGCAAAATGAATGATTTTTGTCTGACAATGTACTATAAAACATTTGTCTTCTTTTAATGTGCTCCAAATGGGCTGAGCCTTCAAGTAAAGCAGGCCTTATAATATTATCTATGTCCAGTATTAAAATGCTAATTATGATATATTTATGGTCCTGATCACTTCTGACTCTGTTAGTCTGTATGAGGCTCCTACGGATTATTGCATTTTAGATATCAGTTCTGCTTCTCGGTGCACAGTGATTCCTTTGATTACCCATACATGATACCATTTTTATAAAAGTTATAATATATACTAAGAAACTTGAGTTTTTATAATTGCCTCAATCTTCTTCTTAATCAATTTTATTATTTGATTATAAAGTATACTTTTTCATTTTAATGTAAACTACATGGTCTAAAAGAGGCCAGTTACAGTGAAAAGGAAACCATTTGCTTTTTTATAGCTTAAAGGGATGCTAAACCCAAATTTTTCTTTCATGATTCAGATAGAGCATGCAATTTTAAAGTGATGGTAAAGTATGCCAATATACAACGCTGCATTCAACTAAACTTTAACATATAATAGGACTTTTCATTCATTAATTTTTTATTAGTGAATACCTTTTAAAATGATAAAAAAAAATTCCGCCGATCCTCCGCCCAGCTTTTTTCTCCTTTTTTTTTTTTTTTGTGTCTTTTTGAACCACTTAAAATGAGGGCCAGCAGGTCCCTTTTGAAGACAGCCACACACCCCTTCATCACAGAGCGCATGAGATCAAGATTTTGGACATTGTCGTATTGTAATTAGCATTAAGTGACATGCGCTTTATGAGGAAGGGGCATGTGGCTGTCTTCAAAAGGCGCCTGCTGGCCCTCATATTTTAATTGGTTGATGTGAAAACATCACATAAAAGAAATGAGAAAAAAGCCGGGTGGAGGAACGGCAGAGAAAATGTAATCATTTTTAACCCTTTGAGTGCTAACGACGGCTGTGAGCTGTCGCAAATTGTCTCAGTGAGGTGCTGACGGCGGCTCAGATCCGTCGCTAGCACTCACCCACCTTGAGGGCAATCTGAGGTCTCCCACCTACTCCCACCTCAGCGATCTGGCCTGAATAGTGAGAGGCATCGCCGGGGCTTCATGATTCGCGTGGTGACTTCACGCGCAATGACGTGATGACGTCACCGGCCAACTTTATTTAAAATTATCAATGGATGATATAGGGAAATGAGGGCATGCTGCTTAGAAGCCAGCAACTCCCAGACTCCCAAGACCCACTGTTGGAAAGGTAATCGCCTAACCTTTTCAACTGTGTATTATGTTGGAGCTCTGGGGAAAAAAGTATAAAACTAAAAAATAAATATATTTCATTTTTTTTAAAAAAAGCTCAAATTTAGCTTAGCAGCCAAAGGGTTAAAGGTATTCACTAATAATTCGATTATTAGATATAAATTGATTAATAAAAGTCCCATTATATTTTAAAGATTAGTCAATTGCAGCGTTGTATATTGGCATACTTTACCATCACTTTAAGCAACTTTCTAATTTACTCCTATTATCAATTTTCTTTGTTCTCTTGGTATCTTTATTTAAAAAAAACAGGAATATCAGCTTACAAGCCGGCCCATCTTTAGTTCAGCACCTGGGTAGTGTTTGCTGATTGGCGGCTGCATTTTTAAATAAAGATAACGAGAACGAAGAAAAAATTGATAATAGGAGTAAATTAGAAATTTGCTCAAAATTGCATGCTGTATCTGAATCATGAAAGAAAAAATTTGGGTTTCATATCCCTTTTAAAAATTAGGTTCTGCATGATAGTGTCGACAGGATTTAAGTGGCCAGTTAATTCATGTTTTGCCTTTTTTTTTAATACCTGTGTGGTTATCAGTTACTGTTGTCTCGAGGATGGTAAAAATGTTTGAATCACTGTTCATTTAATTTTTTTGTAACTGTATGGCTGGTCAGATGAGACCTATACTATTTGTAATTTTGATATTTCTTCTACTAAAACCTCAATAAAAATGTATATATATATATATATATATATATATATATATATATATATATATATATATATATATATATATATATATATATATATATATATATATATATATATATATATATATATATATATATAAAAAAAGCCAGTTATGGCTGGTGGTTGAATGAGAACAACTAGCTAATTTTAGATTAAAAATCTCACCCTCCCTCATACCCACCACTGCAGCTCTGTTTAAACATCCAGAGCTAAGCTTAAGATGTTGACTAATGCATAAGCTAGATGCAGTTGATGCCATCAGCCAATCACACATGCATATATATGTATATTCTGTGAATTCTTGCACATGCTCAGTAGGAGCTGGTGACTCAAAGTGTAAATATAAAAAGACACTGCACGTTTTGTTAATGGAAGTAAATTGGAAAGTTGTTTAAAATTGCATGCTGAATCCTGATAATGTAATTTGGACTTGAGTGTCCCTTTAATTACAGACTATATAGACAAAGCATTTATTTGTACTTTCTGTAAATATTTTAGTTTTATATAAATGTGTCGGACAGTGAATTGTGTAGCACTACAATAGCCTGAAGCAAAGAAATCCTCTGTTTATTTTTTAAGACTTTGCTTAAAGGGACATAAAACACTAAATAAATGCTAGAGAGAACGATGCATTCAAAGAAAGGATTTGTCTGAGAATAACATGTAGATGTAGTTTTTATAGTTTCATTAGCTGTTTAAATATTAACAAAATAAGTGTAACATTTTAGTGTCTATAAAACAATGGGAGGTGCCATGTTGTAACTTAGATTACCTTCTCAGCTGTTGCCAGTTAGGGACAGTTCTAAATATGTTGCTAGAGTGTGCTGCCAAAGGCTGTGTGGAATATAACAGTATTCTGCATTTCCATATCTAACAGGAACTGAAAAGCCCACAATTTCAGAATTTAATTACAGGAAAAGGGGGGGAAATAAATAAGTACTTTTTATAATATAATTTCAAAGTGTTTAATGTCCCTTTAAGTGATTAAGGTCTGATAATATGTAAATTGTTAGGTGTGCAATTATTTTAGAATCCATGATAAATCTATAAATTAGTCTTCATATGACAGTAGGCATTTTATTTACTGTGTTTTGAAAGTATCAGTTAAAATTTATATATCAGTTTTAACACTCAATTTTCTGTTCTTGATGCACCTAATTTTACCTTGCAGGCAAGAAGAAGAAAACCTCATTCCTGCTTTAGCCACTCCCAAATTCACTCTTCCACCTCCTGTGCATCGCCTTAATCCTCACACACCTCCCACTTTCAACTCTGCATGGAACTTCCAGTCTTCAGAATCTCAGGAAGATAACAGTGGAGTTGGAGCTGGAGGAGTATCCTCAGAGGGGCAGTACCTACATGATAGAAGATATGAATGGACAGTGGGTTTAGAGGAGGCAGAAGATCAATCACGGCTTATGTCAGTACCTCCATCTATCTCTCTGCCAGTGTACAGGAGGGCCCTTGACTTTGGGAAGGGGCAAGGACCTTGGCAGGGAGGAAACTATTCTGAAGAGGATGCACAAGTAGAAGTGGAAGAAGATGACGGTGAAGAGGAGGAGGGATCTGTCTACACTTGCATTGAGTGTAGCATCTACTTCAAAAAGAAGGCTCACCTTTTAGAGCACATGTTCCAGCACTCCCAAGAGGGGGAGTCAGAAGGAACACAAATATGTGAGGGTCCACATACCTGCGGAGAATGTGGTAAGGGTTTTGTGGATGAGGAAAGCTTGGTATTACATGGGCGCCTCCATCAGGAATCCAGGCAAAAGATTATTGAGGAGATCCGTAAGCTAGAGAATTTGACAGATGAAGGCAGAAGTGCCCGCCTACAATGTCCAAAGTGTCTTTTTGGCACCAACTCTTCCAAAGTCTTTGTCCAGCATGCTAAAACTCATGTTAAAAAGGGGGCTGGAGATAGTCGAGGGTCCATAAAGTCTTTCCAGGAAACACCAGAGATTGCAGAAAGTAGTGTGGTATCAAAACAGGATAATGATAGGAAACGGAAGAGTACTGAGATAGGAGGATTGAATGAACAGAGATGGAGAGTAGAAGTGCCTCAAGAGACAGTTAACAGAGCAGAGCAAAGTCTGGGCAAGTCAAAAAGGAAGGCCTCTCCAAGGCAAAACATGGAAAGTTTTTCACAAGATGAGCTGGGGTTAGATGCTCAGCATCCTAGATCGGAGAGAAGCCCCTGCATTCCACAGACTGCAGTACAACTCAAGTGGCGATTCCGAGAACTTTTAAAGACTGTAGAATGGGATGAAGAAGGACAAAAGAGACAACTGAGAGAGGAAGTGGCCATTGTAGTCTTGGGGAAAATTGGTCTTACAAAGAAAAAGCCAAAAGGTCCTCTTTCTAGCTACAGGAAGAAGCTTAGAGATGAGAAAGGTAATGGTAAAACCTTGCCTAGTAAGACCTCTTCTATTGATATTGAATTGCCCCAAGATGTTTGGGAAGAAGATGACGACAATGATGACTTGCCTTTGGATATGCTACTGATGGACCCTAACTATGAGAAGCAGCTAGAGGCTCTTGGACTCAGGAGTGAAGAGCGGGAGTGCCCATATTGCCCTGATCGTTTCCACAATGGAATAGGCCTGGCTAACCATGTCAGGGGCCATCTGAATCGTGTTGGTGTCAGCTACAACGTACGACACTTTATCTCTGCTGAAGAAGTGAAGGCTATCGAGCAGAATTACTCATTCCAGAAGAAGCGTAAAAAAGGTATGTGAACTATATATACCACATCTTTCATTAAGATTGTTTGTTTCTCATCAAACCAAGTAATGTAACCTATAGCAGAGCTTGACAAATCCTCGGAGTCTAAAAGCCATTGCTCTTAGAGCATCTGGATTTAAATAGATAGATATATATATATATATATATATATATATATATATATATATATATATATATATATATATATATATATATATATATATATATATATATATATATATATATATATATATATATATATATATATTTCTCTTGTTAAGTGTATTCAGTCCACGGGTCATCCATTACTTATGGGATATATTCCCTTCCCAACAGGAAGTTGCAAGAGGATCACCCAAGCAGAGCTGCCATATAGCTCCTCCCCTCACATGTCATACCCAGTCATTCTCTTGCAACTCAACTAGATTGGTCGTTATGAGAGGTCTGTGGTGTTTTTTATACTTAGTTTATTTCTTCAATCAAAAATTTATTATTTTAAATGGCACCGGAGTGTGCTGTTTGTGCTCAGGCAGTATTTGGAAGAAGAATCTGCCTGCGTTTTTTCTATGATCTTAGCAGAAGTAACTAAGATCCACTGGCTGTTCTCGCACATTCTGAGGAGTGGGGTAACTTTCAGAAAGGGAATAGCGTGTGGGGAATCCTGCAAACAAGGTATGTGCAGTAAATTATTTTTCTAAGGAATGGAATTGGCTAAGAAAATACTGCTGATACCGATGTAATGTAAGTACAGCCTTAAATGCAGTAGCGACTGGTATCAGGCTGATGAATGTATGTACAATAAGTAATTTTCTAAGGAATGGAATTTGACTAAGAAAATACTGTTAATACTGAAGTAATGTATGAGCCTTAACTGCAGTAGAAGCGACTGGTAGCAGGCTTATTAATAACACTACCTAACTTTTAAAGTGCATGTTTAAAATGTTTACTGGCATGTTATTCGTTTTTTTGTGAGGTACTTTGGTGATAAATCTTTTGGGGCATGATTTTCCACATGGCTGTCGTTTATTTCTACATAGAAGCGGTTAACTGAGGTTTCCCACTGTTGTAATATGAGTGGGAGGGGCCTATTTTAGCGCTTTTTTGCGCAGTAAAAATTCAGTTACAGTCTTCCTGCTTCTTCCTCCTTGATCCAGGACGTCTCTAGAGAGCTCAGGGGTCTTCAAAATTCATTTTGAGGGAGGTAATCAGTCACAGCAGACGTGTGTTTGACTGTGATAAAAACGTTAATTGTTAAATTGATTATCCGTTTTTGGGTATTAAAGGGTTAATCATCCATTTGCTAGTGGGTGCAATGCTTTGCTAACTTAATACATTTACTGTGAAAATTTGGTTGCTATAACTGATTTGGTTCATTGTTATTTCAACTGTGACGTTTTTTTGTGCTTCTTAAAGGCGCAGTAGCGTTTTTTATATTGCTTGCAAACTTATTTGAAAGGATTTTCCAAGCTTGCTAGTCTCATTGCTAGTCTGTTTAAACATGTCTGACACAGATGAATCTGTTTGTTCACTATGTTTGAAGGCCAATGTGGAGCCCCACAGAAATATGTGTACTAAATGTATTGATGTCACTTTAAATAAAAGTCAATTTATACCTGTAAAGAAATTATCACCAGACAACGAGGGGGAAGTTATGCCGACTAACTCTCCTCACGTGTCAGTACCTTCGCCTCCCGCTCAGGAGGCGCGTGATATTGTGGCGCCAAGTACATCAGAGAGGCCCATACAAATCACTTTGCAAGACATGGCTGCTGTTATGACAGAGGTATTATCTAAATTGCCTGAATTAAGAGGCAAGCGCGATAGCTCTGGGTTAAGGACAGAGCGCGCTGATGATGTGAGAGCCATGTCTGATACTGCGTCAAAATTTGCAGAACATGAGGACGGAGAGCTTCATTCTGTGGGTGACGGATCTGATCCAGGGAGACCGGATTCAGAGATTTCTAATTTTAAATTTAAGCTTGAGAACCTCCGTGTATTGCTAGGGGAGGTATTAGCGGCTCTGAATGATTGTAACACGGTTGCAATTCCAGAGAAAATATGTAGGTTGGATAGATACTTTGCGGTACCGGTGTGTACTGACGTTTTTCCTATACCTAAACGGCTTACAGAAATTATTAGCAAGGAGTGGGATAGACCCGGTGTGCCCTTTTCCCCTCCTCCGATATTTAGAATTTTTTTTCCAATAGACGCCACCACACGAGACTTATGGCAGACGGTCCCTAAGGTGGAGGGAGCAGTTTCTACTTTAGCTAAACGTACCACTATCCCGGTGGAGGATAGTTGTGCCTTTTCGGATCCAATGGATAAAAAATTAGAAGGTTACCTTAAGAAAATGTTTGTTCAACAAGGTTTTATCTTACAGCCCCTTGCATGCATTGCGCCTGTCACTGCTGCTGCGGCATTCTGGTTTGAGTCTCTGGAAGAGGCCATTCGCACAGCTCCATTTGATGAGATTATGGCCAAGCTTAAGGCTCTTAAGCTAGCTAATGCATTTGTTTCTGATGCCGTTGTACATTTAACCAAACTAACGGCTAAGAACTCCGGATTCGCCATCCAGGCGCGCAGAGCGCTATGGTTTAAATCCTGGTCAGCTGACGTGACTTCTAAATCTAAATTGCTTAATATTCCCTTCAAAGGGCAGACCTTATTTGGGCCCGGCTTGAAAGAAATTATTGCTGACATTACTGGAGGTAAGGGTCATACTCTTCCTCAGGACAGGGCCAAATCAAAGGCCAAACAGTCTAATTTTCGTGCCTTTCGTAATTTCAAGGCAGGAGCAGCATCAGCTTCCTCCGCTCCAAAACGGGAAGGACCTGTTGCTCGTTACAGACAGGGCTGGAAAGCTAACCAGACCTAGAACAAGGGCAAGCAGGCCAGAAAGCCTACTTCTTCCCCTAAGACAGCATGAAGAGAGGGCCCCCTATCCGGAAACAGATCTAGTGGGGGGCAGACTATCTCTCTTCACCCAGGCTTGGGCAAGAGATGTCCAGGATCCCTGGGCGTTAGAGATCATATCTCAGGGATATCTAATGGACTTCAAAGCTTCTCCTCCACAAGGGAGATTTCATCTTTCAAGGTTATCAGCAAACCAAATAAAGAAAGAGGCATTTCTACGCTGTGTACAAGACCTCTTAGTAATGGGGGTGATCCACCCAGTTCCGAGGACGGAACAAGGGCAAGGGTTTTACTCAAATCTGTTCGTGGTTCCCAAGAAAGAGGGAACCTTCAGACCAATCTTGGACCTAAAAATCTTAAACAAATTCCTAAGAGTTCCATCATTCAAAATGGAAACTATTCGAATCATCCTACCCATGATCCAAGAGGGTCAATACATGACCACAGTAGACTTAAAGGATGCCTACCTTCATATACCGATTCACAAAGACCATTATCGGTATCTAAGATTTGCCTTTCTAAACAGGCATTACCAGTTTGTAGCTCTTTCCTTCGGGTTAGCTACGGCCCCGAGAATTTTTACAAAGGTTCTGGGCTCACTCCTAGCGGTACGAAGACCGCGAGGCATAGCGGTGGCTCCGTACCTAGACGACATTCTGATTCAAGCGTCAAGTTTTCAAATTGCCAAGTCTCATACAGAGATAGTTCTGGCATTTCTGAGGTCGCATGGGTGGAAGGTGAACGTGGAAAAGAGTTCTCTATCACCACTCACAAGAGTCTCCTTCCTAGGGACTCTGATAGATTCTGTAGAAATGAAAATTTTCCTGACGGAGGCCAGGTTATCAAAACTTCTAAATGCTTGCCGTGTCCTTCATTCCATTCCACGCCCGTCAGTAGCTCAGTGCATGGAAGTAATCGGCTTAATGGTAGCTGCAATGGACATAGTACCATTTGCGCGCCTGCATCTCAGACCTCTGCAATTATGCATGCTAAGTCAGTGGAATGGGGATTACTCAGATTTGTCCCCTCTACTAAATCTGGATCAAGAGACCAGAGATTCTCTTCTCTGGTGGCTTTCTCGGGTCCATCTGTCCAAGGGGATGACCTTTCGCAGGCCAGATTGGACGATTGTAACAACAGATGCCAGCCTTCTAGGTTGGGGCGCAGTCTGAACTCCCTGAAGGCTCAGGGATTATGGACTCAGGAGGAGAAACTCCTCCCAATAAATATTCTGGAGTTGAGAGCAATATTCAATGCTCTTCTAGCTTGGCCTCAGTTAGCAACACTGAGGTTCATCAGATTTCAGTCGGACAACATCACGACTGTGGCTTACATCAACCATCAAGGGGGAACCAGGAGTCCCCTAGCAATGTTGGAAGTCTCAAAGATAATTCGCTGGGCAGAGTCTCACTCTTGCCACCTGTCAGCGATCTACATCCCAGGCGTGGAGAACTGGGAGGCGGATTTTCTAAGTCGCCAGACTTTTAATCCGGGGGAGTGGGAACTTCATCCGGAGTTCTTCGCTCAACTGATTCATCGTTGGGGCAAACCAGATCTGGATCTCATGGCGTCTCGCCAGAACGCCAAGCTTCCTTGTTACGGATCCAGGTCCAGGGACCCGGGAGCGGCGCTGATAGATGCTCTGACAGCCCCTTGGGTCTTCAACATGGCTTATGTGTTTCCACCATTTCCGATGCTACCTCGACTGATTGCCAAGATCAAACAGGAGAGAGCATCAGTGATTCTGATAGCAACTGCGTGGCCACGCAGGACCTGGTATGCAGACCTAGTGGACATGTCGTCCTGTCCACCATGGTCTCTACCTCTGAGGCAGGACCTTCTAATACAAGGTCCTTTCAAACATCCAAATCTAATTTCTCTGAGGCTGACTGCATGGAGATTGAACGCTTGATCCTATCAAAGCGTGGCTTCTCGGAGTCAGTTATTGATACCTTAATACAGGCACGGAAGCCTGTTACCAGAAAAATTTACCATAAGATATGGTGTAAATATTTATATTGGTGCGAATCCAAGGGTTACTCATGGAGTAGGGTTAGGATTCCTAGGATATTGTCCTTTCTACAAGAGGGTTTAGAAAAGGGCTTATCTGCTAGTTCGTTAAAGGGACAGATTTCTGCTCTGTCTATTCTCTTACACAAACGTCTGGCAGAAGTTCCAGACGTCCAGGCTTTTTGTCGGGCTTTGGCTTGGATTAAGCCTGTGTTTAAGACTGTTGCTCCTCCGTGGAGCTTAAACTTGGTTCTTAAAGTTCTTCAAGGGGTTCCGTTTGAACCCCTTCATTCCATTGATATTAAGCTTTTATCTTGGAAAGTTCTGTTTTTGATGGCTATTTCCTCGGCTCGAAGAGTCTGAGTTATCGGCCTTACATTGTGATTCTCCTTATCTGATTTTCCATTCAGACAAGGTAGTTCTGCGTACTAAACCTGGGTTTTTACCTAAGGTAGTTTCTAACAGGAATATCAATCAGGAGATTGTTGTTCCATCATTATGTCCTAATCCTTCTTCAAAGAAGGAACGACTTTTGAATAATCTGGACGTAGTCCGTGCCCTGAAGTTCTATTTACAGGCAACTAAAGATTTTCGTCAAACTTCTTCTCTGTTTGTTGTGTACTCTGGTCAGAGGAGAGGTCAAACAGCTTTGGCAACCTCTCTCTCCTTTTGGCTTCGTAGCATAATACGTTTAGCCTATGAGACTGCTGGACAGCAGCCCCCTGAAAGAATTGCAGCTCATTCCACTAGAGCTGTGGCTTCCACCTGGGCCTTTAAGAATGAGGCCTCTGTTGAACAGATTTGCAAGGCTGCAACTTGGTCTTCGCTTCACACTTTTTCAAAATTTTCAAAATTTGACACTTTTGCTTCTTCGGAGGCTGTTTTTGGGAGAAAGGTTCTACAGGCTGTGGTTCCTTCCGTTTAAGTTCCTGCCTTGTCCCTCCCATCATCCATGTACTTTGGCTTTGGTATTGGTATCCCATAAGTAATGGATGACCCGTGGACTGAATACACTTAACAAGAGAAAACATAATTTATGCTTACCTGATAAATTTATTTCTCTTGTAGTGTATTCAGTCCACGGCCCTTTCTTTTTAAGGCAGATCTAAATTTTAATTAAAACTCCAGTCACCACTGCACCCTATGGTTTCTCCTTTCTTGTCTTGTTTCGGTCGAATGACTGGATATGACATGTGAGGGGAGGAGCTATATGGCAGCTCTGCTTGGGTGATCCTCTTGCAACTTCCTGTTGGGAAGGAGAATATATCCCATAAGTAATGGATGACCCGTGGACTGAACACACTACAAGAGAATTTTTTTTATCAGGTAAGCATAAATTATGTTTTTAAACCTCCTGTGGTTTATATATATATATATATATATATATATATATATATATATATATATATATATATATATATATATATATATATATATATATATATATATATATATATATATATATATATACACACACTGTATATGTATATATGTGTGTATATATATATATATATATATATATATATATATATGTATGTGTGTGTGTGTATATATGTGTGTATATATATGTATGTGTGTATATATGTATGTGTGTATATATATATATATATATATATATATATATATATATATATATATATATATATATATATATATATATAATCTCTTAGATTTTGATGGGAGATGAGGCTCAGTCCCATTCATTCTTGCATTCTCTTAAGTCTACCAAATTTTCTATAAGGACATGCTTTTGCAAATTTACTTTTTAAACCTACTTCCTTCCAAATTGAGATCCTGACATTTTCTGATGTTGCTTGTGTTTTATTTTGTTTTATGCGTTTTCAGTCTCGGCTTTTTTAAATCAATTAAAGGGAAATTAATAGGTTTAAATAAAAATGCCACTTAGTTAGCAAAACAGTAATAAGTAAGAACTTCAAAAACCTGGTGAGTATGTCTATCTTTCTATCCCTTGATTGTGGCCAAATAGGGTCAATTGTATGTACATTTGTGCACCCTTTACAGCTACATATTGAATAGCATTTGCTCTAATCTGGCAGTCTGCATTTTGCCTCCTACTTAAGGAATTTGAGCTGTAGCCTCACTGAGGAATGTGACAGACGCCTCATTTTTAGAAGTATGCTTACAAAAAAATCAAGTAAAATGTGTTTGTTTTTTTTTGTATTCATTAAATTTATCTATGGGGGATTAAATGTTAAGTTTAATATCCCTTTTAAGATACTCAAAGGTTTCTATCATATGACTGCTCTCCTATCTTCTAAGCCAGGTGTCAGCAACCTTTGCTCTCCAGATGTTTCTGGAACTACATTTCCCATGATGCTAAGACATTCTTTAGGCTTTCTGAGCATCATGGGAAATTTTGTTCCAAAACATCAGGAGAGCCAAGGTTGCTGACCCCTGTTCTAAGTTATAAATATTATTAAGATCATGAAGTCTTATCTTGTAAGTTTTTACCATTTAAAGTGAAGGTAAACTTTTATGAATGAAAGCCCGTTTTTTAAAAATACTATTAAAAACGGGCACTTTCATTCATCAGTTTACAAAGCAGCCGTTTTGATTAAAGGGATACTGAACCCAAATTTTTTCTTTCATAATTCAGATAGAGCATGCAATTTTAAGCAACTTTCTAATTTACTTCTGTTATCAATTTGTCTTCGTTCTCTTGATATTTTTATTTGAAAAAGAAGGCATCTAAGCTAAGGAGCCAGCAAATTTGTGGTTTAGAACCATGGACAGCATTTGTTTATTGGTGCTGTCCAATCAGCAAGGACAACCCAGGTTGTTCACCAAAAATGGGCCGGCATCTAAACTTAAATTCTTGCTTTTCAAATAAGCATACCAAGAGAATGAAGAAAATTTGATAATAGGAGTAAATTTGAAAGTTGCTTAAAATTGCATGCTCTATCTGAATCACGAAAGAAAAAATTTGGGTTCAGTGTCCCTTTAAAAACGTACCTTTTTCTCCAACATAGGTGTGTCCGGTCCACGGCGTCATCCTTACTTGTGGGATATTCTCTTCCCCAACAGGAAATGGCAAAGAGCCCAGCAAAGCTGGTCACATGATCCCTCCTAGGCTCCGCCTACCCCAGTCATTCTCTTTGCCGTTGTACAGGCAACATCTCCACGGAGATGGCTTAGAGTTTTTTAGTGTTTAACTGTAGTTTTTCATTATTCAATCAAGAGTTTGTTATTTTCAAATAGTGCTGGTACGTACTATTTACTCAGAAACAGAAAAGAGATGAAGAATTCTGTTTGTATGAGGAAAATGATTTTAGCAACCGTAACTAAAATCCATGGCTGTTCCACACAGGACTGTTGAGAGCAATTAACTTCAGTTGGGGGAACAGTTTGCAGTCCTTTGCTGCTTGAGGTATGACACATTCTAACAAGACGATGTAATGCTGGAAGCTGTCATTTTCCCTATGGGATCCGGTAAGCCATGTTTATTACGATTGTAAATAAGGGCTTCACAAGGGCTTATTTAGACTGTAGACCTTTTTTTGGGCTAAATCGATTGATATTAACACTTATTTAGCCTTGAGGAATCATTTATTCTGGGTATCTTGATATAATAATATCGGCAGGCACTGTTTTAGACACCTTATTCTTTAGGGGCTTTCCCAAAGCATAGGCAGAGTCTCATTTTCGCGCCGGTGTTGCGCACTTGTTTTTGAGAGGCATGGCATGCAGTCGCATGTGAGAGGAGCTCTGATACTTATAAAAGACTTCTGGAGGCGTCATTTGGTATCGTATTCCCCTTTGGGTTTGGTTGGGTCTCAGCAAAGCAGATACCAGGGACTGTAAAGGGGTTAAAGCTTAAAACGGCTCCGGTTCCGTTATTTTAAGGGTTAAAGCTTCCAAAATTGGTGTGCAATATTTTCAAGGCTTTAAGACACTGTGGTGAAAGTTTGGTGAATTTTGAACAATTCCTTCATGTTTTTTCGCAATTGCAGTAATAAAGTGTGTTCAGTTTAAAATTTAAAGTGACAGTAACGGTTTTATTTCAAAACGTTTTTTGTACTTTCTTATCAAGGTTATGCCTGTTTAACATGTCTGAACTACCAGATAGACTGTGTTCTGAATGTGGGGAAGCCAGAATTCCTATTCATTTAAATAAATGTGATTTATGTGATAATGACAATGATGCCCAAGATGATTCCTCAAGTGAGGGGAGTAAGCATGGTACTGCATCATTCCCTCTTTCGTCTACACGAGTCTTGCCCACTCAGGAGGCCCCTAGTACATCTAGCGCGCCAATACTCCTTACTATGCAACAATTAACGGCTGTAATGGATAATTCTGTCAAAAACATTTTAGCCAAAATGAACCCTTGTCAGCGTAAGCGTGGATGCTCTGTTTTAGTTACTGAAGAGCATGACGACGCTGATATTAATATCTCTGAAGGGCCCCTAACCCAATCTGAGGGGGCCAGGGAGGTTTTGTCTGAGGGAGAAATTACTGATTTAGGGAACATTTCTCAGCAGGCTGAATCTGATGTGATTACTTTTAAATTTAAATTGGAACATCTCCGCATTTTGCTTAAGGAGGTATTATCCACTCTGGATGATTGTGAAAATTTGGTCATCCCAGAGAAACTATGTAAAATGGACAAGTTCCTAGAGGTGCCGGGGCTCCCAGAAGCTTTTCCTATACCCAAGCGGGTGGCGGACATTGTTAATAAAGAATGGGAAAGGCCCGGTATTCCTTTCGTCCCTCCCCCCATATTTAAAAAATTGTTTCCTATGGTCGACCCCAGAAAGGACTTATGGCAGTCAGTCCCCAAGGTCGAGGGAGCGGTTTCTACTTTAAACAAACGCACCACTATTCCCATAGAGGATAGTTGTGCTTTCAAAGATCCTATGGATAAAAAATTAGAAGGTTTGCTTAAAAAGATGTTTGTTCAGCAGGGTTACCTTCTACAACCCATTTCATGCATTGTCCCTGTCACTACAGCCGCATATTTCTGGTTTGATGAACTGATTAAGGTGCTCGATAGTGACTCTCCTCCTTATGAGGAGATTATGGACAGAGTCAATGCTCTCAAATTGGCTAATTCTTTCACTCTAGACGCCTCTTTGCAATTGGCTAAGTTAGCGGCTAAGAATTCTGGGTTTGCTATTGTGGCGCGCAGAGCGCTTTGGTTGAAATCTTGGTCGGCTGATGCGTCTTCCAAGAACAAGCTACTAAACATTCCTTTCAAGGGGAAAACGCTGTTTGGTCCTGACTTGAAAGAGATTATCTCTGATATCACTGGGGGTAAGGGCCATGCCCTTCCTCAGGATCGGCCTTTCAAGGCAAAAAATAGACCTAATTTTCGTCCCTTTCGTAAAAACGGACCAGCCCAAGGTGCTACGTCCTCTAAGCAAGAGGGTAATACTTCTCAGGCCAAGCCAGCTTGGAGACCAATGCAAGGCTGGAACAAGGGAAAGCAGGCCAAGAAACCTGCCACTGCTACCAAGACAGCATGAAATATCGGCCCCCGATCCGGGACCGGATCTGGTGGGGGGCAGACTCTCTCTCTTCGCTCAGGCTTGGGCAAGAGATGTTCTGGATCCTTGGGCGCTAGAAATAGTCTCCCAGGGTTATCTTCTGGAATTCAAGGGACTTCCCCCAAGGGGGAGGTTCCACAGGTCTCAGTTGTCTTCAGACCACATAAAAAGACAGGCGTTCTTACATTGTGTAGAAGACCTGTTAAAAATGGGAGTGATTCATCCTGTTCCTTTGAGAGAACAAGGGATGGGGTTCTACTCCAATCTGTTCATAGTTCCCAAAAAAGAGGGAACGTTCAGACCAATCCTAGATCTCAAGATCTTAAACAAATTTCTCAAGGTCCCATCGTTCAAGATGGAAACCATTCGAACTATCCTTCCTTCCATCCAGGAAGGTCAATTCATGACCACGGTGGATTTAAAGGATGCGTATCTACATATTCCTATCCACAAGGAACATCATCGGTTCCTAAGGTTTGCATTCCTGGACAAACATTACCAGTTCGTGGCGCTTCCTTTCGGATTAGCCACTGCTCCAAGGATTTTCACAAAGGTACTAGGGTCCCTTCTAGCGGTGCTAAGACCAAGGGGCATTGCAGTAGTACCTTACCTGGACGACATTCTGATTCAAGCGTCGTCCCTCCCTCGAGCAAAGGCTCACACGGACATCGTCCTGGCCTTTCTCAGATCGCACGGCTGGAAAGTGAACGTGGAAAAGAGTTCTCTATCCCCGTCAACAAGGGTTCCCTTCTTGGGAACAATTATAGACTCCTCAGAAATGAGGATTTTTCTAACAGAGGCCAGAAAAACAAAACTTCTGGTCTCTTGTCGAATACTTCATTCCGTTCCTCTTCCTTCCGTAGCTCAGTGCATGGAAGTGATCGGGTTGATGGTAGCGGCAATGGACATAGTTCCTTTTGCGCGCATTCATCTAAGACCATTACAACTGTGCATGCTCAGTCAGTGGAATGGGGACTATACAGACTTGTCTCCAAAGATACAAGTAAATCAGAGGACCAGAGACTCACTCCGTTGGTGGCTGTCCCTGGACAACCTGTCACGAGGGATGACATTCCGCAGACCAGAGTGGGTCATTGTCACGACCGACGCCAGTCTGATGGGCTGGGGCGCGGTCTGGGGATCCCTGAAAGCTCAGGGTCTTTGGTCTCGGGAAGAATCTCTTCTACCGATAAATATTCTGGAACTGAGAGCGATATTCAATGCTCTCAAGGCTTGGCCTCAGCTAGCAAGGACCAAGTTCATACGGTTTCAATCAGACAACATGACGACTGTTGCGTACATCAACCATCAGGGGGGAACAAGGAGTTCCCTAGCGATGGAAGAAGTGACCAAGATTATTCTATGGGCGGAGTCTCACTCCTGCCACCTGTCTGCTATCCACATCCCGGGAGTGGAAAATTGGGAAGCGGATTTTCTGAGTCGTCAGACATTGCATCCGGGGGAGTGGGAACTCCATCTGGAAATCTTTGCCCAAGTCACTCAACTATGGGGCATTCCAGACATGGATCTGATGGCCTCTCGTCAGAACTTCAAAGTTCCTTGCTACGGGTCCAGATCCAGGGATCCCAAGGCGGCTCTAGTGGATGCACTAGTAGCACCTTGGACCTTCAAACTAGCTTATGTGTTCCCGCCGTTTCCTCTCATCCCCAGGCTGGTAGCCAGGATCAATCAGGAGAGGGCGTCGGTGATCTTGATAGCTCCTGCGTGGCCACGCAGGACTTGGTATGCAGATCTGGTGAATATGTCATCGGCTCCACCTTGGAAGCTACCTTTGAGACGAGACCTTCTTGTTCAGGGTCCGTTCGAACATCCGAATCTGGTTTCACTCCAGCTGACTGCTTGGAGATTGAACGCTTGATTTTATCGAAGCGAGGTTTCTCAGATTCTGTTATCGATACTCTTGTTCAGGCCAGAAAGCCTGTAACTAGAAAGATTTACCACAAAATTTGGAAAAAATATATCTGTTGGTGTGAATCTAAAGGATTCCCTTGGGACAAGGTTAAGATTCCTAGGATTCTATCCTTCCTTCAAGAAGGATTGGAAAAAGGATTATCGGCAAGTTCCCTGAAGGGACAGATTTCTGCCTTGTCGGTGTTACTTCACAAAAAGCTGGCAGCTGTGCCAGATGTTCAAGCCTTTGTTCAGGCTCTGGTTAGAATCAAGCCTGTTTACAAACCTTTGACTCCTCCTTGGAGTCTCAATTTAGTTCTTTCAGTTCTTCAGGGGGTTCCGTTTGAACCCTTACATTCCGTTGATATTAAGTTATTATCTTGGAAAGTTTTGTTTTTAGTTGCAATTTCTTCTGCTAGAAGAGTTTCAGAATTATCTGCTCTGCAGTGTTCCCCTCCTTATCTGGTGTTCCATGCAGATAAGGTGGTTTTACGTACTAAACCTGGTTTTCTTCCAAAAGTTGTTTCTAACAAAAACATTAACCAGGAGATTATCGTACCTTCTCTGTGTCCGAAACCAGTTTCAAAGAAGGAACGCTTGTTGCACAATTTGGATGTTGTTCGCGCTCTAAAATTCTATTTAGATGCTACAAAGGATTTTAGACAAACATCTTCCTTGTTTGTTGTTTATTCAGGTAAAAGGAGAGGTCAAAAAGCAACTTCTACCTCTCTCTCTTTTTGGATTAAAAGCATCATCAGATTGGCTTACGAGACTGCCGGACGGCAGCCTCCCGAAAGAATCACAGCTCATTCCACTAGGGCTGTGGCTTCCACATGGGCCTTCAAGAACGAGGCTTCTGTTGATCAGATATGTAGGGCAGCGACTTGGTCTTCACTGCACACTTTTACCAAATTTTACAAGTTTGATACTTTTGCTTCTTCTGAGGCTATTTTTGGGAGAAAGGTTTTGCAAGCCGTGGTGCCTTCCATTTAGGTGACCTGATTTGCTCCCTCCCTTCATCCGTGTCCTAAAGCTTTGGTATTGGTTCCCACAAGTAAGGATGACGCCGTGGACCGGACACACCTATGTTGGAGAAAACAGAATTTATGTTTACCTGATAAATTTCTTTCTCCAACGGTGTGTCCGGTCCACGGCCCGCCCTGGTTTTTTAATCAGGTCTGATAATTTATTTTCTTTAACTACAGTCACCACGGTACCATATGGTTTCTCCTATGCTATTATTCCTCCTTAACGTCGGTCGAATGACTGGGGTAGGCGGAGCCTAGGAGGGATCATGTGACCAGCTTTGCTGGGCTCTTTGCCATTTCCTGTTGGGGAAGAGAATATCCCACAAGTAAGGATGACGCCGTGGACCGGACACACCGTTGGAGAAAGAAATTTATCAGGTAAACATAAATTCTGTTTTTTTTTTTTCACAGCCAAAGCAGCTTCCCCCTCCTGGAAATCCTCTCTTCACACGTCAGCAATGACTTATCCAGCTTCCTCCAATCACAGCATGGCCTCGGGCAATGACTACCCTGGGGGAAAGCCGTGATTGGAGGAAGCCGGATTAGTCATTGCTGACGTGTGAAGAGAGGATTTCCAGGAGGGGGAAGCTGCTCTGGCTGTGAAACGAAAAAAAGGTAAGTTTTTAATCAAAACAGCTGCTTTGTAAAATTTGATGAATGAAAGTGCCCCGTTTTTTAATAGTATTTTTAAAAAACGGGCTTTCATTCACCAAAGTTTACCTTCACTTTAAGTATAGTTTATTTATATCCATCTGACGGCATGGTTCCCAGAACTGAATGCAGTACTAAAGATGAAACCAAACTAGGAATCTAAAGTGGCAGAAGAGCTTACCTCCCATGCTAGGGCGCGCAAGATTACATATGCGGCGTAAGTTTCAGCGCAACTGCTGAAACCCACGTCGCCCATAAATTCACCTTGCACATCGGGTGAATCACATAAACGGCGCTGCCAGATGCTATACTGGCATAAGTAGGAGAAACTGGCATCTCCAGTAACTTAAGCCAGTATTTTGCAAGCGCAAGTTGAAAATAAAGAGTAGTTTTTAATGTAATGAGGAATTTAAACATAAAAAATCAAAACCGAAAGAAAAACATAAACAGTCACGTAAATTTAAATATGCAATTCAAAATCGATTTATAAACCCAATGCGTAACCGCCATATTTTGCATGTGTTTGGATTGTTCTTTGAGGTACAACACACGGCCCAGGAGCAGAAGCTTTAGATAGTGAAGAGAGAGAGGCGCATTCAAAAAAGTTATTTAGGTCGCATTGATTGAGGAGTATTTGTACACCTATTTTTTGACATATTGCATACATGCATACATGCATACATACATACATACATACATACATACATATATATATATATATATATATATATATATATATATATATATATATATATATATATATACACACATACACCTCACACATTTTCTTTTACAAAGATATGACGAGTCTACAGATTTCATCCTTACTTGTGGGATATTAACCTCCTGCTAACAGGAAGTGGCAAGGAGCACCACAGCAGAGCTGTATATATAGCCCTTCCCCTCCACCCTCAGTCATTCTCTTTGCCTGTGTTATACTAGGAAGACATGGTAAAGTGAGGCGTTAGTTTTAGTTTCTTCAATCAAGAAGTTTTTTATTTTAAATGGTACCGGTGCATACTATTTTCCTCAGGGGGATATGGAAGATAGTGACAACAGATGCCAGCCTTCTGGGCTGGGGTGCAGTTTGGAACTCCCTGAAGGCTCAGGTTGTTTGGACTCAGGTGGAGTCTCTACTTCCAATCAATATTCTGGAACTGAGAGCAATATTCAATGCGCTTCAGGCGTGGCCTCAGTTGGCTTCGGCCAAATTCATCTGATTCCAGTCAGACAACATAACGACTGTGGCATATGTCAATCATCAGGGGGGAACAAGGAGTTCCTTAGTGATGATAGAAGTATCCAAGATAATCAGTTGGGCAGAGGCCCACTCTTGTCGTCTGTCAGCGATCTACATCCCAGGGGTAGAGAACTGGGAAGCAGATTTTCTAAGTCGACAGACTTTACATCCGGGGGAGTGGGAACTTAACCCGGAGGTATTTGCCTCATTGATTCTCAGATGGGGCAGACCGGAATTGGATTTGATGGCATCTCGTCAGAATGCCAAGCTTCAAAAATACGGATCCCGGTCAAGGGCCAAACTGATAGATTTCTTTTACAAAGATATGACGAGTCTACAGATTTCATCCTTACTTGTGGGATATTAACCTCCTGCTAACAGGAAGTGGCAAGGAGCACCACAGCAGAGCTGTATATATAGCCCTTCCCCTCCACCCTCAGTCATTCTCTTTGCCTGTGTTATACTAGGAAGACATGGTAAAGTGAGGCGTTAGTTTTAGTTTCTTCAATCAAGAAGTTTTTTATTTTAAATGGTACCGGTGCATACTATTTTCCTCAGGGGGATATGGAAGAAGATTTTTGCCCTGAGGTTTGATGATCTTAGCATTTGTAATTAAGATCCACGCTGTTTCCCACAAGACTTCTGAAGGTAACCATGAGACATCTTCAGTGTGGAGACCGGTTTCATGCTACAAGCAGCATTAAGATATGTGCAGCCTTTTTTTTCTGAGGAGACTTGGTGTATCAGAACTGGCTGGCATTATTTCCCTGTATGGGAATGGGGTAAGCAGTAAAACCTATTTGATTAAGAGGGGTGTTACTGGAGTCCCTATTTTATATTTATCATTAGTTGATATTTGGGCATTATGTGACATGGTAGACAATATAAAAAACAATGTTTTATGTTTTTTATTTTTGGCACTTAAAACTTATTGGTTTTATGCTTGAGGGTTATATTGTGTGTGTATTTTTACTTTACTGCAAAACTGCATTTCCATGCGGTGTTTGGGCCTACTCCAACTTTTGACCTTAAGGGGCGGAGCCTATTTTGGCACAATTTCTTCAGGCTTAGCAGCAGCAAACAGTAACTTGGTGGCTCCTGGACTGTGTAGCTGGAATGAAGGGTTGGAAACTTGATTCGAAGTACCCTGGGGGCAGGTAGGTGCAGAGTGTATTTTTATCTATCTTTTGACTACATGTTGATATAAGTACTTCTAAAGCCTTATTTCTGCCCTTGCTTCTGGGTGCAGTAATTTGTGGATTAACCAACGATATTAAGTTAAATTTGGGAATAATTTTTGTGCATTTTGGAAAAATTGTTCACCTTTTCTTTTCTTAAAGGCACAGTACTAGTTTTTTCTAATGTTTATTTTATGCTATAAATAAGTGTTTAAACGACTTTTGTGGTATTACTAGTCTGTTCAACATGTCTGACATTGAGGTTTCTCATTGTTCTATGTGTTTAGAAGCTATTGTGCAACCCCCTCTAACATTGTGTAACTTTTGTACTGAAAGGGCTTTACAATGGAAAAAGCATATTTTAAATAAAGTAATTGTGCCTAGGGATGATTCTGAGTCTGAAGAGAATCAGGATATGCCATCCAATTCTCCCCAAGTGTCACAACCTTTTATGCCCACACAAGTGACGCCTAGTACTTCTAGTGCATCTAATTCTTTTACTCTGCAGGAGATGGCTGCAGTTATGTCAACTACCCTTACAGGGGTATTGTCTAAATTACCAGTGTTGCAGGGTAAACGCAGTAGGTCAAGTATTAATGTAAATACTGAATCCTCTGATGCTTTATTAGCTATTTCCGATGTTCCCTCACAGTGCTCTGAGTTGGGGATCAGGGAATTACTGTGAGGTTGAAATTTCTGATTCAGGGAATGTTTTGCCTCAGACAGATTCGGATGCTATGTCATTTAAATTTAAGCTTGAACACCTCTGTCTGTTGCTTAGGGAGGTTTTAGCGACTCTGGATGACTGTGATCCTATTGTGATTCATCCAGAGAAATTGTGTAAAATGGATAAATATTTGGAAGTTCCTACTTACACTGATGGTTTTTCCGGTTCCTAAGAGGATTTCGGAAATTATTAGTAAGAATGAGATAGACCAGGTATACCGTTTTTCTTCCTCTCCTAATTTTAAGAAAATGTTTCCTATATCAGATACCATTCGGGACTCATGGCAAGCGGTCCCTAAGGTAGAGGGAGCTATATCTTCCCTAGCTAAGCGTACTACTATACCCATTGAGGATAGTTGTGCTTTCAAGGATCCTATGAATAAGAAATTAGAGGGACTACTAAGAAATTATTTGTTAATCAGGGATTTCTTTTACAACCTACAGCTTGCATTGTTCCAGTAACTACTGCAGCAGCTTTTTGGTTTGAGGCTCTAGAAGAGTCTCTTAAGGTTGAGACTCCATTAGATGACATTCTAGATAGAATTAAGGCTCTTAAGCTAGCTAATCCTTTTATTACTGATGCCGCTTTTCAAATTGCTAAATTAGCGGCAAAAAATGCAGGATTTGCTATTTAAGCACGTAGAGCATTGTGGCTCAAATCTTGGTCTGCTGATGTGTCATCAAAACATAAGCTTTTAGCTATTCCCTTTAAAGGTAAGACCCTTTTTGGTCCAGAATTGAAGGAGATCATTTCTGATATTACAGGAGGTAAGGGCCATGCCCTACCTCAGGATAGGTCGGTTAAAATAAGGAGTAAACAGAATAATTTTGTTCCTTTTGGAACTTTAAAGGAGGACCCCCCCCGCTTCTTCCACAAAGCAGCATGAAGGGGTGGCCCCCGATCCGGGACCGGATCTAGTAGGGGGCAGACTTTCTTTCTTTGCTCAGGCTTGGGCAAGTGATGTTCAGGATTCGTGGGCACTAGAAATAGTAACCCACGGTTATCAATTGGAATTCAAGGATTTTCTCCCAAGAGGGAGATTTCATCTTTCAAAATTATCTGCAAACCAGATAAAGAGAGAGGCGTTCTTACGCTGTGTAAAAGACCTTTTTACTATGGGAGTAATCTGTCCTGTTCCAAAATTGGAACAGGGACCGGGCTTTTACTCAAACCTATTTGTGGTCCCCAAAAAAGAGGGAACGTTGAGACCCATTTTTGACCTCCAGTGTCTAAACTAATTTCTAAGAGTTACATCATTCAAGATGGAAACAATTCGAACAATTTTGCCAATGATCCAGGAGGGTCAATATATGACTACCGTGGATTTGAAGGATGCTTACCTTCATATTCCAATCCACAAAGATCATCATCGGTTTCTAAGGTTTGCCTTCTTGGACAAACATTATCAGTTCGTGGCTCTTCCTTTCGGGTTGGCCACAGCACCCAGAATCTTCACAAAGGTTCTAGGGTCTCTTTTGGCGGTTCTCAGACTGCAAGGGATAGCGGTGGCGCCTTATCTGGACGATATTCTGATTCAGGCGTCAACATATCATCTGACAAAATCTCACACGGACACAGTGTTGTCTTTTCTGAGAACTCACGGCTGGAAGGTGAACATAGAGAAGAGTTCACTTGTTCCACAGACAAGGGTTCCTTTTCTGGGAACTCTGATAGACTCTGGGAACTCTGGTAGCCATGAAAGTATTTCTGACGGAGGTCAGAAAATCAAAGATTTTGAATACTTGCCGAGCACTTCTGTCCATTCCTCGGCCATCAGTGACTCAGTGTATGGAGGTAATCGGATTAATGGTAGCGGAAATGGACATCGTTCCGTTTGCTCACTTTCATCTCAGACCACTGCAACTGTGCATGCTCGGTCAGTGGAATGGGGATTATGCAGATTTATCTCCAAAGATAATTCTGGATCAAGAGACCAGAAACTCTCTTCTTTGGTGGTTGTCGCCAGATCATCTGTCCCAGGGGACTTGTTTCTGCAGACCCTCGTGGGTGATAGTGACAACAGATGCCAGCCTTCTGGGCTGGGGTGCAGTTTGGAACTCCCTGAAGGCTCAGGGTGTTTGGACTCAGGTGGAGTCTCTACTTCCAATCAATATTCTGGAACTGAGAGCAATATTCAATGCGCTTCAGGCGTGGCCTCAGTTGGCTTCGGCCAAATTCATCTGATTCCAGTCAGACAACATAACGACTGTGGCATATGTCAATCATCAGGGGGGAACAAGGAGTTCCTTAGTGATGATAGAAGTATCCAAGATAATCAGTTGGGCAGAGGCCCACTCTTGTCGTCTGTCGGCGATCTACATCCCAGGGGTAGAGAACTGGGAAGCAGATTTTCTAAGTCGACAGACTTTACATCCGGGGGAGTGGGAACTTAACCCGGAGGTATTTGCCTCATTGATTCTCAGATGGGGCAGACCGGAATTGGATTTGATGGCATCTCGTCAGAATGCCAAGCTTCAAAAATACGGATCCCGGTCAAGGGATCCTCAGGCCAAACTGATAGATGCCTTGGCAGTACCTTGGTTGTTCAGCCTAGCTTATGTGTTTCCGCCGTTTCCTCTCCTCCCACGTGTGATTGCTTGAATCAAACAGGAGAGAGCTTCAGTGATCCTGATAGCTCCTGTGTGGCCACGCAGGACTTGGCATGCGGATCTAGTGGACATGTCCTTTCTGCCACCGTGGAAACTTCCGTTGAGACAGGACCTTCTCATTCAAGGTCCTTTCCAACATCCAAATCTAATTTCTCTGCAACTGACTGCGTGGAGATTGAACGCTTGATTTTATCAAAGCGAGGATTCTCTGATTCAGTTATCAATACTTTGATACAAGCTAGAAAGCCTGTCACTAGAAAAATCTATCATAAGATATGGCGTAAATATCTTTTTGGTGTGAATTAATTGGGGAGGGGGGGAGGCCAGCAGCAGGGCTGAACACACATTCAGGTGGTAACCAACATGTGTCGCGGGAGCCCATCCCATTTGGACCAAATATCCGCATGGAGGTCAATGAGCCCTCTGTTTAAGTATACTGCCTCCTCCATCGTTCTTATTGTAGAGAGTATCTCCAGAACTTTCCCCAAATGGGGCGCGTTAGGTTGTTTCCAATGTCTTGCAATCGCAAGTTTGGTGGCCATCAATAAATAAACAAAGAGGTGTCTTAGTGGTTTGGGAAGTTTGGGAATGTTAAGATGAAGTACATAGGTCTCTGGGCCCTTCTCCGTAGGGAGAGCAAGTAGTCTTCCCAGGTCAGGAAAGTTCTGTTTTTGGTTGCTATTTCTTCTGCTCGAAGAGTTTCTGAGCTTTCAGCATTACAGTGTGATTCGCCTTATCTCATATTTCATTCTGATAAGGTGGTTTTTACGTACCAAACCTGGGTTCCTTCCTAAGGTTGTTTCTAATAAGAATATTAATCAGGAAATTGTTGTTCCTTCCTTGTGTCCTAATCCTCCTTCTAAGAAGGAGCATCTGTTACATAACTTGGACGTGGTCCGTGCCTTAAAGTTTTACTTGCAGGCAACTAAAGATTTCCGTCAATCATCTTCATTATTTATTGCTTATTCTGGAAAGCGTAGGGGTCAGAAAGCTACGGCTACCTCTCTTTCTTTTTGGCTGAGAAGTATCCGCCTGGCATTTGAGACTGCTGGACAGCAGCCTCCTGAAAGAATTACGGCTCATTCTTCTAGGGCTGTGGCTTCCACATGGGATTTTAAAAACGATGCATCTGTGGAACAGATTTGTAAGGCTGCGACTTGGTCGTCCCTTCACACTTTTTCCAAATTTTCCAAATTTGATACTTTTGCTTCTTCTGAGGCTATCTTTGGGAGAAAGGTTCTTCAAGCAGTGGTGCCTTCTGTTTAGGTTCCTGTCTTGTCCCTCCCTTTCATCCGTGTCCTATTGCTTTGGTATTGGTTTCCCACAAGTAAGGATGAAATCCGTGGACTCGTCATATCTTTGTAAAAGAAAAGGAAATTTATGCTTGCCTGATAAATTACTTTCTTTTACGATATGACGAGTCCACGGCCCACCCTGTTCTTTTTAAGACAGTTTATCTTTATATTTTTGTAAACTTAAGTCACCTCTGCACCTTTTTAGCCTTTCCTTTTTCTCTTCCTATACCTTTGGCCGAATGACTGAGGGTGGAGGTGAAGGGGAGGGGCTATATATACAGCTCTGCTGTGGTGCTCTTTGCCACTTCCGGTTAGCAGGAGGTTAATATCCCACAAGTAAGGATGAAATCCGTGGCTCGTCATACTGTAAAAGAAAGTAATTTATCAGGTAAGCATAAATTTAGTTGTTTTTTTTTTTATACAGTGTGATAGGCTTGTTTGTGACTAGACCTGCGTGGGAGTGTGTGTGGTGTTTGAAAGTTTTAGGATGGCGAGGAGAGGACAGGAGGAGCAGTAGGCCCCCCGACAGTGAGTAAGTGGGGAGGGAGAGATGCCAGAGAGCCCCAGAGGCCAGAAACATCAAGGCGAGGGACAGAGGGTGCACATGGGACAGAAGGGGGAGGATAGGCAGGGACATGTCGTGGAGGAAGTCAAGTGGCCATGGATGAGGAGAGGCTGAGATGTCCCAACTTCTCCTTCGAAAAAAATGTTGCCCTAGTCCAAGCTATAATGGAAAACTATGCCGACCTATTCAGCCAGGAGAAGGGCAACGGGAGTGCCAGGAAAAGTAAAAATGCATTGCTAGAGGTGAAGGATGCTGTAAACATTGTGGCCCAGCAGAGGAGGACTGTAGTTGGCCTTAAAAAGAGGTGAAATGACTGCAAGAGTTGAGTCACGGAGAAGATGGGACAGTAAGCAGTCCACTAGAATGGAACAGTGGAGTACAACACCTGCCAGGATATGATCTGCAGGTCCCTGAGCACCTCAGCAGTCCATGACTTTCCTTGGACTCGTGACTGGGGTTGCAACCACTGCACATCATGCTGGTGAGTAAAATCAAACACACCTCTATTATATGTAATTGCAATACAACACCCTTCAATCTCACACATTCATGTACATGAGGAGGAGCATGGAAGTTGGGTTACTACCAAAACCATCTACAATTTGACTGGACATTACTGCTACAAAACACAATGCCATTCATGATTTGGTCTGGAATATTGCATTGCTAACATGTAGCACAGGCCACAAGCCACATGGAGAGTAAGCCTTAAATGGACACTATAACCATCCCAAAACATTTAGCTTAAATAAAGCAGGTTGTGTGCCTAGATCAAGCTAAAGTAAATTTGGTGACTATAATGTCACTTTAAAGTACACATTAGTTAATCATTGACATGCACACATAACTATTGTAGGAAACACGTCCCTGTATACTGATCCTATTCAAATCACTCATAGACCACCTCACAATATAGGTTGACATGTGAATCAGTATAGGCCCTAGCATGTATCAATTTAAATAGGATACCCATATGTAAATTTATCTGACTGTACTAATCCCTCTCATCCGTTAACTCCTACACAGAACCAACCCCTGAACCACCTGTGACAAGGATACAAACAGAGCCCTCTGTGTGGCCGTCAGGGCCTTCCACCATGCTGCCACCACCAACATTCTTCAGGCAACCACAGGAACAGTGGGCTCCCAGGCAGGAGCCTGGTTGGCTGTCTTCAATGCAGGACCTTGGAGTGATGCCACCAACATTGCCATATGACCGTGGCAACATTCATGGCCAGAGGAACATCCTCCCTTTGGTTTTGAGGGAGAGCCAACACGGGCAAAAAAAGGGTCTAGATATACCCCCCCACAAACGCAATCAGTCTCAACTCAGTCACAGCAATTATTCAAGGACACTGTCACAGGATGTGGCTTTTGAAGAGGCTTTGGTTGTTTCACACTTGTCCACAGTGGTAATTTAAAACATCTGGACGAGCTCCACCATCTGCTTCCTTAGGACGAGCTCCACCATCTGCTTCCTTAGGACGAGCTCCACCATTTGCTTCCTTAGGACGAGCTCCACCATCTGCTTCCTTAGGACGAGCTCCACCATCTGCTTCCTTAGGACGAGCTCCACCATTTGCTTCCTTAGGACGAGCTCCACCACCTGCTTCCTTAGGACGAGCTCCACCACCTGCTTCCTTAGGACGAGCTCCACAACCTGCTTCCTTAGGACGAGCTCCACCACCTGCTTCCTTAGGACGAGCTCCACCACCTGCTTCCTTAGGACGAGCTCCACCACCTGCTTCCTTAGGACGAGCTCCACCACCTGCTTCCTTAGGGCGAGCTCCACCACCTGCTTCCTTAGGGCGAGCTCCACCACCTGCTTCCTTAGGGCGACCTCCACCACCTGCTTCCTTAGGGCGAGCTCCACCACCTGCTTCCTTAGGGCGAGCTCCACCACCTGCTTCCTTAGGACGAGCTCCACCACCTGCTTTCTTAGGACGAGCACCACCATCTGCTTTCTTAGGACGAGCTCCACCATCTGCTTTCTTAGGACGAGCTCCACTATCTGCTTTCATAGGACGAGCTCCACTATCTGCTTTCTTAGGACGAGCTCCACTATCTGCTTTCTTAGGACGAGCTCCACTATCTGCTTTCTTAGGACGACCTCCACCATTTGCTTCCTTAGGACGAGCTCCACCACCTGCTTCCTTAGGACGAGCTCCACCACCTGCTTCCTTAGGACGAGCTCCACCACCTGCTTCCTTAGGACGAGCTCCACCACCTGCTTCCTTAGGACGAGCTCCACCACCTGCTTCCTTAGGACGAGCTCCACCACCTGCTTCCTTAGGACGAGCTCCACCACCTGCTTCCTTAGGACGAGCTCCACCACCTGCTTCCTTAGGACGAGCTCCACCACCTGCTTCCTTAGGACGAGCTCCACCACCTGCTTCCTTAGGGGGACCTCCACCACCTGCTTCCTTAGGGCGACCTCCACCACCTCCTTCCTTAGGGCGACCTCCACCACCTGCTTCCTTAGGGCGACCTCCACCACCTGCTTCCTTAGGGCGACCTCCACCACCTGCTTCCTTAGGGCGACCTCCACCACCTGCTTCCTTAGGGCGACCTCCACCACCTGCTTCCTTAGGGCGACCTCCACCACCTGCTTTCTTAGGACGAGCACCACCATCTGCTTTCTTAGGACGAGCTCCACCATCTGCTTTCTTAGGACGAGCTCCACTATCTGCTTTCTTAGGACGAGCTCCACTATCTGCTTTCTTAGGACGAGCTCCACTATCTGCTTTCTTAGGACGAGCTCCACTATCTGCTTTCTTAGGACGAGCTCCACTATCTGCTTTCTTAGGACGAGCTCCACTATCTGCTTTCTTAGGACGAGCTCCACTATCTGCTTTCTTAGGACGAGCTCCACCATCTGCTTTCTTAGGACGAGCTCCACCATCTGCTTTCTTAGGACGAGCTCCACCATCTGCTTTCTTAGGACGAGCTCCACCATCTGCTTTCTTAGGACGAGCTCCACCATCTGCTTTCTTAGGACGAGCTCCACCATCTGCTTTCTTAGGACGAGCTCCACCATCTGCTTTCTTAGGACGAGCTCCACCATCTGCTTTCTTAGGACGAGCTCCACCATCTGCTTTCTTAGGACGAGCTCCACCATCTGCTTTCTTAGGACGAGCTCCACCATCTGCTTTCTTAGGACGAGCTCCACCATCTGCTTTCTTAGGACGAGCTCCACCATCTGCTTTCTTAGGACGAGCTCCACCATCTGCTTTCTTAGGACGAGCTCTACCATCTGCTTTCTTAGGACGAGCTCTACCATCTGCTTTCTTAGGACGAGCTCCACCATCTGCTTTCTTAGGACGAGCTCCACCATCTGCTTTCTTAGGACGAGCTCCACCATCTGCTTTCTTAGGACGAGCTCTACCATCTGCTTTCTTAGGACGAGCTCTACCATCTGCTTTCTTAGGACGAGCTCCACCATCTGCTTTCTTAGGACGACCTCCACCATCTGCTTCCTTAGGACGAGCTCCACCACCTGCTTCCTTAGGACGAGCTCCACCACCTGCTTCCTTAGGACGAGCTCCACCACCTGCTTCCTTAGGACGAGCTCCACCACCTGCTTCCTTAGGACGAGCTCCACCACCTGCTTCCTTAGGACGAGCTCCACCACCTGCTTCCTTAGGACGAGCTCCACCACCTGCTTCCTTAGGACGAGCTCCACCACCTGCTTCCTTAGGACGAGCTCCACCACCTGCTTCCTTAGGACGAGCTCCACCACCTGCTTCCTTAGGACGAGCTCCACCACCTGCTTCCTTAGGGCGAGCTCCACCACCTCCTTCCTTAGGGCGACCTCCACCACCTCCTTCCTTAGGGCGACCTCCACCACCTGCTTCCTTAGGGCGACCTCCACCACCTGCTTCCTTAGGGCGACCTCCACCACCTGCTTCCTTAGGGCGACCTCCACCACCTGCTTCCTTAGGGCGACCTCCACCACCTGCTTCCTTAGGGCGAGCTCCACCACCTGCTTCCTTAGGGCGAGCTCCACCACCTGCTTTCTTAGGGCGAGCACCACCATCTGCTTTCTTAGGACGAGCTCCACCATCTGCTTTCTTAGGACGAGCTCCACTATCTGCTTTCTTAGGACGAGCTCCACTATCTGCTTTCTTAGGACGAGCTCCACTATCTGATTTCTTAGGACGAGCTCCACTATCTGCTTTCTTAGGACGAGCTCCACTATCTGCTTTCTTAGGACGAGCTCCACTATCTGCTTTCTTAGGACGAGCTCCACCATCTGCTTTCTTAGGACGAGCTCCACCATCTGCTTTCTTAGGACGAGCTCCACCATCTGCTTTCTTAGGACGAGCTCCACCATCTGCTTTCTTAGGACGAGCTCTACCATCTGCTTTCTTAGGACGAGCTCCACCATCTGCTTTCTTAGGACGAGCTCCACCATCTGCTTTCTTAGGACGAGCTCCACCATCTGCTTTCTTAGGACGAGCTCCACCATCTGCTTTCTTAGGACGAGCTCCACTATCTGCTTTCTTAGGACGAGCTCCACTATCTGCTTTCTTAGGACGAGCTCCACTATCTGCTTTCTTAGGACGAGCTCCACTATCTGCTTTCTTAGGACGAGCTCCACTATCTGCTTTCTTAGGACGAGCTCCACCATCTGCTTTCTTAGGACGAGCTCCACCATCTGCTTTCTTAGGACGAGCTCCACCATCTGCTTTCTTAGGACGAGCTCCACCATCTGCTTTCTTAGGACGAGCTCCACCATCTGCTTTCTTAGGACGAGCTCCACCATCTGCTTTCTTAGGACGAGCTCCACCATCTGCTTTCTTAGGACGAGCTCTACCATCTGCTTTCTTAGGACGAGCTCTACCATCTGCTTTCTTAGGACGAGCTCCACCATCTGCTTTCTTAGGACGAGCTCCACCATCTGCTTTCTTAGGACGAGCTCCACCATCTGCTTTCTTAGGACGAGCTCCACCATCTGCAGCTTCAGCAGAAGAAACTACTGCAGAAGCAATTCCAGAAGCAGCAGATATTCTACCTCCAGCAGCAGAAGCTGTTCCACCTTCAGAAGCAGGTCCATCAGCATAACCTGCTTTCCAACATCCAGGCCCTCTAACAACTGCCAGTTCTGTTGCTTAACTTTCTGTGCATGCAGTGGATTCTCCCCTGGAACAAGAATACATTTTGCTCCAGAGGAGGAGTATCAGAAGCACAGAGAGGTTCCAAAGACGGAGCCTAGAGCTGCAGAGAGACATGGCAGCATCGTTAAATGCAACTATGCAAAATCAGTCACAGATAAGATGGCTGGTTGATATGCAGCTGTAGGGAGACAATAGATCGAGAGAACATATTTAGCTTTTGGGTGTGTTGGGGGAACACTTTTATACACCAGCAAGACACAGCCTCAAGCGTATCATCTGCCACTAGCAGAAACACCAGCATCTGCAGGAACAAGGACAAGGTCATCCACCACAGGCACATCAGCTTCCTCATCCACGTAAAAAAAGCTTTTTCTATTTCACCACAACCATTGTCCTTTTGATATTTACAATTTGAATGTCATACACATCCATGTGATAGGTGTTAGAGTTCACTAATATTGAATAAATATTATGATATGACCTGTGTTAAAGTGGCACCACTACACCACAGGCAATATCTTCTTTATGATATATTATTGTACTCTAGCTCATATGACATTGTAATATTCAATAAAAGGATATTAATCCATGTATCACACACACAATTAGTCCAGACAAGCTTATATGTAATACATGGGTATACATTTAGATACAAAATTATGGAACATGGGGATGTGATATGTTTTTCCATTCTTGAGCATAGGAAATTATCAGTGACACCTAAACATGAATATCACAATGAGACACATGCATGAATTAGGGGGGGGGGGGTTGTAGATTCATCTACATGAAATGGGAATCCTCAGTAGGGAATCATGCAAAACATGAAATAAGCACATACAATGTTAGGTGAGATACAGCCATACATCATAATTAATGTGACCCATATGGGTTAGTGGCCTTAAGAACATGTCACTTACATATGAAGTTTTCTTGGCGAATGTAATCCCCTTATTGGTCCCCCATAGTGTTCCCCTGTCCACACCCTCAGGTACAGGCACCACATCATGTTGCTGAAGCTCAATGTCCCCCAATAGATGTGTGCCCTTGCTCTACCCTTCTGCTGATGCCGACGTCTAAGTGGCCCTGCCGGCCTTAGGTTGTGCAGGACCAGCAGCCGGAGCCACAGGGCAGCACCTGGGGCTGGTGGTCCATCTGGCACCCCTTGTGCCTCACAGCTTTGCCTTTCCAAACACTCCCTCTCACTTCTCAGAAACTGGTGTGTAATCAGGGTGTGCATTGTCTGTGTTTTAAGGCTGCAGGTGAAAGGTTGTGTTGTTTGTGACTGGTTTGACACAATTGCAGAGGGGGGGATAGTGTTTTGAATAATTAAGTGGCCAGGCAAGGTTTAATTGTTTGAGATGTGTGGCTTAAATGTATGTGATTGTGCATGGGTTGGGTGTTTAAGGCTTCCAGAGAGTTATGGTGCTTTTTTACTCGGTGCAAAGATTGCTGTGTCTGCCTATGTGTGGCGAGGTGAAAATATAGTACATTCTGCACGTGCAGTCCTTGCGCTGTATATGTGATACTGACTGCCAACACCAGTTCTATGTTGGTTTATGGAATTAAAAACTGCGGGCGATGTTTAAAATATACGTGTGTAACTTGTATGCTGCGCCATATATGTGATTGCTCGATTCGACTAAAGATTGGCGACACAGGGTTTGGCGACTGTCGCCAAATATGTAATCTCGCCCCTAATGCTTTGTTTCTTTCATGTAATTGGCAAGAGTCCATGAGCTAGTGACATATGGGATATACAATCCTACCAGGAGGGGCAAAGTTTCCCAAACCTCAAAATGCCTATAAATACACCCCTCACCACACCCACAATTCAGTTTTACAAACTTTGCCTCCTATGGAGGTGGTGAAGTAAGTTTGTGCTAGATTTCTACGTTGATATGCGCTTCTCAGCATTGTTGAAGCCCGATTCCTCTCGGAGTACAGTGAATGTCAGAGGGACGTGAAGGGAGTATCACTTATTTGAATACGATGATTTCCCTAACGGGGGTCTATTTCATAGGTTCTCTGTTATCGGTCGTAGAGATTCATCTCCTACCTCCCTTTTCAGATCGACGATATACTCTCAATTTACCATTACCTCTACTAATAACTGTTTTAGTACTGGTTTGGCTATCTGCTATATGTGGATGGGTGTCTTTTGGTAAGTATGTTTTTTATTACTTAAGACACCTCTGCTATGGTTTGGCACTTTATGCATTTATATAAAGTTCTAAATATATGTATTATACTTATATTTGCCATGAGTCAGGTTCATGTATTTCCTTCAGCAGACTGTCAGTTTCATATTTGGGGAATTTAAACATTTTAAGAAATTTATTTCTTACCTGGGGTTTAGTTTTTTTTTTTTTCAATTGACTACTTCTTGCTATTGCGGGTATTAGGCCCGCGGGTGCGTCAAATGCTAAACTTTATTGCGTCATTATTGGCGCGAAAAAAGACGTTTATGACGCAACTTAATCATTTCCGGCATCATACGTGACGCTGAGACCTTTCACACGGCGGCGTCATTAGTGACGCGAGTGTGTCATTTCCGGTTATTTTTGGCGCCAAAAAAAGTTTACGTTACTTTGTGCGTCATACTTGGCGCCAAATTTTTTTCATTATTTTAATACCCCTTGTATGTTTGCCTCTTGCTTTTTGCTATCAGAGGCCTATGCTATTGCATTTTTTCCCATTCCTGAAACTGTCATATAAGGAAATAGATAAATTTGCTTTATATGTAGTTTTTTTCTCTTACATTGTGCAAGATGTCCCAATCTGATCCTGCCTTAGAAGTTTCTGCTGGAACATTGCTGCCTGACATCAGTTCTACCAAAGCTAAGTGCATTTGTTGTAAAATTGTAGAAATTATTCCACCGAATGTCATTTGTAATAGTTGTCATGATAAACTTTTACATGCAGATAGTGTTTCCATCAGTAATAGTACATTGCCAGTTGCAGTTTCTTCAACTTCTAATGTGCATGATATACCTGTAAATTTTAAAGAATTTGTTTCTGATTCTATTATGAAGGCTTTGTCTGCATTTCCACCTTCTAATAAACGTAAAAGGTCTTTTAAAACTTCTCATTTAGCTGATGAAATTTCAAATGACCAGCAACATAATAATTTATCCTCTTCTGATGAGGATCTGATTCAGAAGATCCTTCCTCAGACATTGACACTGACAAATCTACTTATTTATTTAAAATAGAGTATATGCGTTCTTTATTAAAAGAAGTGTTAATTACTTTGGATATTGAGGTAACCAGTCCTATTGACGTTCAGTCTAATAAACGTTTAAATGCTGTTTTCTCTTGTTAAGTGTGTTCAGTCCACGGGTTATCCATTACTTATGGGATATATTCTCCTTCCCAACAGGAAGTTGCAAGAGGATCACCCAAGCAGAGCTGCTATATAGCTCCTCCCCTCACATGTCATATCCATTCATTCTCTTGCAAGTCTCAACAAAAAAGGAGGTCGCGAGAGGAGATAGGAGTTTTTTACCTAATTATTCTTCAATCAAAAGTTTATTATTTTAAAATGGCACCAGAGTGTGCTGTTTTTTTCTCTCTGGCAGTATTTAGAAGAAGAATCTGCCTGCGTTTCTATGATCTTAGCAGACGTAACTAAGATCCACTGGCTGTTCTCGCACATTCTGAGGAGTGGGGTAACTTCAGAAAAGGGAATAGCATGCGGGGTCCCCCGCAAATGAGGTATGTGCAGTAATATTTTCTAGGAATGGAATTGACTAAGAAAACACTGCTGTTACCCATATGATGAAGTACAGCCTTTAATGCAGTAGTAGCGACTGGTATCAGGCTGATAAATGTATGCGCAGTTGTTATTTTCTAGGGACTAGAATTTGACTGAGAAAATACTGTTAATACTGAAATAAATGTATGAGCCTTAACTGCAGTAGAAGCGACTGGTAGCAGGCTTAGTGATAACTTTGCATAACACTGGAAAGTTGTTTTTAAAACGTTTACTGGCATGTTATTCGTTTTGTGAGGTACTTTGGTGATAAATCTTTTTGGGCATGATTTTTTTCCATATGGCTAACGTATATTTCTGCATAGAAACCGTTGTAACAGGTCTCCCACTGTTGTAATATGAGTGGGAGGGGCCTTTTTAGCGCCTTGTTGCGCAGTTAAAATTCTAGCACAGTCTTCCTTCTTCCTCCTTGATCCAGGACGTCTACAGAGAGCTCAGGGGTCTTCAAAATTTATTTTTGAGGGAGGTAATCAGTCACAGCAGACCTGTGACAGTGTGTTTGACTGTGATAAAAGCGTTAAATTTTAAATTGATTATCCGTTTTTGGGTATTGAGGGGTTAATCATCCGTTTGCTAGTGGGTGCAATCCTCTGCTAAATTCATACATTTACTGTTAAAATTGTTGGCTATAACTGAATTAGTTCATTGTTATTTCAACTGTGACAGTTTTTTGTGTTTTTAAAAGCGTTTTTTCTATTGCTTGTAAATTTATTGAAAGATTTTTTCCAAGCTTGCTAGCCTTCATTGCTAGTCTGTTAAACATGTCTGATACAGATGAATCTACTTGTTCATTATGTTTAAAAGCCAATGTGGAGCCCAATAGAAATATGTGTACCAATTGTATTGATGTTACTTTAAATAAGTCAGTCTTTACTGGTAAAGAAATTATCACCAGACAACGAGGGGGAAGTTATGCCGCCTAACTATCCTCACGTGTCAGTACCTTCGCCTCCCGCTCAGGAGGTGCGTGAGATTGTGGCGCCAAGTACATCAAGGCCCTTACAAATCACTTTGCATGATATGGCTAATGTTATGAAAGAAGTATTATCTAATTTGCCTGAGTTAAGAGGCAAGCGCGATAGCTCTGGGTTTAGGACAGAGCGCGCCGATGACACGAGAGCCATGTCCGATACTGCGTCACAATTTGCAGAACATGAGGACGGAGAGCTTCATTCTGTGGGTGACGGATCTGATCCGGGGAGACCGGATTCAGAAATTTCAAATTTTAAATTTTAGCTTGAGAACCTCCGTGTATTGCTAGGGGAGGTGTTAGCGGCTCTGAATGATTGCGACACGGTTGCAATCCCAGAGAAATTATGTAGGCTGGATAAATACTATGCGGTACCGGTGTGTACTGACGTTTTTCCTATACCTAAAAGGCTTACAGAGATTATTAGCAAGGAGTGGGATAGACCCGGTGTGCCCTTTTCCCCTCCTCCGATATTTAGAAAAATGTTCCCAATAGACGCCACCACACGAGACTTATGGCAGACGGTCCCTAAGGTGGAGGGAGCAGTTTCTACTTTAGCCAAGCGTACCACTATCCCGGTGGAGGATAGTTGTGCTTTCTCAGATCCAATGGATAAAAAATTAGGTTACCTTAAGAAAATGTTTGTTCAACAAGGTTTTATATTACAGCCCCTTGCATGCATTGCGCCCGTCACTGCTGCAGCGGCATTCTGGTTTGAGTCTCTGGAAGAGGCTATTCGCACAGCACCATTGGATGAGATTATGAACAAGCTTAAAGCCCTTAAGCTAGCTAACGCATTTGTTTCTGATGCCGTCGTACATTTAACCAAACTAACGGCTAAGAACTCCGGATTCGCCATCCAGGCGCGCAGAGCGCTATGGCTTAAATCCTGGTCAGCAGATGTAACTTCTAAATCTAAATTGCTTAATATTCCTTTCAAAGGGCAAACCTTATTCGGGCCCGGCTTGAAAGAAATTATTGCTGACATTACTGGAGGTAAGGGTCACACCCTTCCTCAGGACAGGGCCAAATCAAAGGCCAAACAGTCTAATTTTCGTGCCTTTCGTAATTTCAAGGCAGGAGCAGCATCAACTTCCTCCGCTCCAAAACAGGAAGGGACTGCTACTCGTTACAGACAGGGTTGGAAAGGCAACCAGTCCTGGAACAAGGGCAAGCAGGCTAGAAAACCTACTTCTGCCCCTAAGACAGCATGAAGAAAGGGCCCCCTATCCGGAAACGGATCTAGTGGGGGGCAGACTTTCTCTCTTCTCCCAGGCCTGGGCAAGAGATGTCCAGGATCCCTGGGCGTTGGAGATCATATCTCAGGGATACCTTCGGGACTTCAAAACTTCTCCTCCACAAGGGAGATTTCATCTGTCAAGGTTATCAACAAACCTAATAAGGAAAGAGGTGTACAAGACCTCTTAGTAATGGGAGTGATCCACCCGGTTCCGCGGATGGAACAAGGGCAAGGTTTTTACTCAAATCTGTTTGTGGTTCCCAAAAAAGAGGGAACTTTCAGGCCAATCTTGGACCTGAAGATCTTAAACAAATTCCTAAGGGTTCCATCGTTCAAAATGGAAACTGTTCGAACCATCCTACCCATGATCCAAGAGGGTCAGTATATGACCACAGTGGACTTAAAGGATGCCTACCTTCACATACCGATTCACAAAGATCATTATCGGTACCTAAGGTTTGCCTTTCTAGACAGACATTACCAGTTTGTAGCTCTTTCCTTCGGGTTGGCTACGGCCCCGAGAATTTTTACAAAGGTTCTGGGCTCGCTTCTGGCGGTACTAAGACCGCGAGGCATAGCGGTGGCTCCGTACCTAGACGACATTCTGATACAAGCGTCAAGTTTTCAAAATGCAAAGTCTCATACAAGAGATAGTTCTAGCATTTCTGAGGTCGCGTGGGTGGAAAGTGAACATGGAAAAGAGTTCTCTGTTCCCACTCACAAGGGTTCCCTTTCTAGGGACTCTTATAGATTCTGTAGAGATGAAGATTTACCTGACGGAGTCCAGGTTATCAAAAATCCTAAATGCTTGCCGTGTCCTTCATTCCATTCCAAGCCCATCAGTAGCTCAGTGCATGGAAGTAATCGGCTTAATGGTCGCAGCAATGGACATAGTGCCATTTGCGCACCTACATCTCAGACCGCTGCAACTATGCATGCTAAGTCAGTGGAATGGGGATTACTCAGATCTGTCCCCTTTACTAAATCTGGACCAGGAGGCCAGAGATTCTCTTCTCTGGTGGTTGTCGCGGGTTCATCTGTCCAAAGGAATGACTTTTCGCAGACCAGAATGGACGATTGTAACAACAGATGCCAGCCTACTAGGCTGGGGTGCAGTCTGGAACTCCCTGAAGGCTCAGGGATCATGGACTCAGGAGGAGAAACTCCTCCCAATAAACATTCTAGAATTAAGAGCAATATTCAATGCTCTTCTAGCTTGGCCTCAGTTAGCAACACTGAGGTTCATCAGATTTCAGTCGGACAACATCACGATTGTGGCTTACATCAATCATCAAGGGGGAACCAGGAGTTCCCTAGCGATGTTGGAAGTCTCAAAGATAATTCGCTTGGCAGAATCTCACTCTTGTCATCTGTCAGCGATCTACATCCCAGGCGTGGAGAACTGGGAGGCGGATTTTCTAAGTCGCCAGACCTTTCATCCGGGGGAGTGGGAACTTCACCCGGAGGTGTTTGCTCAACGAATTCTTCGTTGGGGCGAACCGGAGCTGGATCTCATGGCATCTCACCAGAACGCCAAGCTTCCTTGTTACGGATCCAGGTCCAGGGACCCGGGAGCGGTGCTGGTAGAGGCATTAGCAGCCCCTTGGGTTTTCAACATGGCTTATGTGTTTCCACCATTTCCGTTGCTACCTCGACTGATTGCCAGGATCAAACAGGAGAGAGCATCAGTGATTCTGATAGCGCCTGCGTGGCCACGCAGGACCTGGTATGCAGACCTAGTGGACATGTCGTCCTGTCCACCATGGTCTCTGCCTCTGAGGCAGGACCTTCTAATTCAGGGTCCTTTCAACCATCCAAGCCTAATTTCTCTGAGGCTGACTGCATGGAGATTGAACGCTTGATTCTATCAAAGCGTGGTTTTTCGGAGTCGGTTATTGATACGTTAATACGGGCTCGGAAACCTGTTACCAGAAAAATTTACCATAAGATATGGCGTAAATATTTATATTGGTGTGAATCAAAGAGTTACTCATGGAGTAAGGTTAGGATTCCTAGGATATTGGCTTTTCTACAAGAAGGTTTAGAAATGGGTTTATCCGCTAGTTCGTTAAAGGGACAGATTTCTGCTCTGTCTATTCTTTTACACAAACGTCTGGCAGAGAATACAGACGTCCAGGCTTTTTGTCAGGCTTTGGCTAGGATTAAGCCTGTGTTTAAAACTGTTGCTCCTCCGTGGAGCTTAAACTTGGTTCTTAAAGTTCTTCAGGGTGTTCCGTTTGAACCCCTTCATTCCATTGATATTAAGCTTTTATCTTGGAAAGTTCTGTTTTTGATGGCTATTTCCTCGGCTCGAAGAGTCTCTGAGTTATCTGCCTTACATTGCGATTCTCCTTATCTGATTTTTCATTCAGACAAGGTAGTTCTGCGTACTAAACCTGGGTTTTTACATTAGGTTGTTTCTAACAGGAATATCAATCAAGAGATTGTTGTTCCTTCATTATGTCCTAATCCTTCTTCAAAGAAGGAATGTCTTTTGCATAATCTGGACGTAGTCCGTGCCCTGAAGTTCTACTTACAGGCAACTAAAGATTTTCGGCAAACTTCTTCTCTGTTTGTCGTTTATTCTGGTCAAAAGGCTTCGGCCACCTCTCTCTCTTTTTGGCTTCGTAGCATAATACGTTTAGCCTATGGGACTGCTGGACAGCAGCCTCCTGAAAGAATTACAGCTCATTCCACTAGAGCTGTGGCTTCCACCTGGGCCTTTAAGAATGAGGCCTCTGTTGAACAGATTTGCAAGGCTGCAACTTGGTCTTCACTTCATACCTTTTCAAAATTTTACAAATATGACACTTTTGCTTCTTCGGAGGCTGTTTTTGGGAGAGGTTCTACAGGCAGTGGTTCCTTCCGTTTAAGTTCCTGCCTTGTCCCTCCCATTATAATGTTACTCTCAATTAATGTTTGTTATATGGAACACAACAGTAGTAAAAATTTGGTTGTTACACTTTATTTATTGAATCAACTACTGACAAGCAGATTCTGAAAAATAAAGTGTTTTATTATTTCAAAATATACACAGTCTATATCTTTATCTTATAAACACACACTGTATACCTTTTGACAGAATAATTAAAGTATTGGACAGGGAAATATAAGACCACCTTATGGTAAAAACAGGTTGTTAATAACAACTCTGATTCACAGGTTGTTAAATGAAGCAAGCAAGACTGGGCTATGGTAGAAGTAAGGTAAAGTTATTCAGAACACACTCTGGCTCAGCGTGCAGAAAAGTACACAGATCCTGGATTCACACTCAAAGAATAATTTCAGGATGGAGAGCGTAATACTACCTAAATATGTATAATCAAATACTGCAATATTTGTAAGTGGTAGCAAGCTAAGCAGTCAGTAGTAGTATTTGCAGAGAGTGTACCTGAAATGCTGCAGGAGCTGAGAAGTCTGATGTGGAGCAGGCAGGCAGCGTGTGAATGCTAAATGAGGAGGAAGTGAGCCTGTGAAGTCACTGGCAGAGCTGACAGCCTGGAATGTAGCAGCGGCTGCTGCTGAAGCAGAGAGACACTGAGAGAAGGTAATAAATCTTCCTTTACCCCACTGAGGAATCTTGCAGAGGCATCAAATGAGGAAGTAAGTGAGAGTAGGATCCGGTATTTAGGAAATCCAGCAGATATTTCAACCTGTTAGAAAATAAGGCAGAGAGGCTTAGACAACTTGTAATCCAGAGCATAATACAAGGAGTACTCAGTGGATACTGGAACACAATACCAAGCACTGATTGCAATGTGCTGTGTTGTTTTATAGGAGGAGCAATCAATTAGGAGAAACTTCAGAGTCTCTTAAAGAAACAGTGCTCAACCCTGACACCCATCATCCGTGTACTTTAGCTTTGGTATTGGTATCCCATAAGTAATGGATGACCCGTGGACTGAACACATTTAACAAGAGAAAACATAATTTATGCTTACCTGATAAATTTATTTCTCTTGTAGTGTGTTCAGTCCACGGCCCGCCCTGTCTTTTTTTGAGGCAGTTCTAAATTTTAATTAAAACTCCAGTCACCACTGCACCCTATAGTTTTTCCTTTCTCGTCCTGTTTCGGTCGAATGACTGGATATGACATGTGAGGGGAGGAGCTATATAGCAGCTCTGCTTGGGTGATCCTCTTGCAACTTCCTGTTGGGAAGGAGAATATATCCCATAAGTAATGGATGACCCGTGGACTGAACACACTACAAGAGAAAAAAATTTATCAGGTAAGCATAAATTATGTTTTTAAACCTCCTGTGGTTTCTCCAGGGGTTTTTCCCATTCCTGAGGCTTCTGATGTGATTTCTAGGGAATGGAATAAGCCAGGTACTTCTTTTATTCCTTCTTCAATGTTTAAAAATTTGTTTCCTTTACCAGCAAAATCTATAGAGTTTTGGGAAAAAATCCTCAAAGTTGATGGAGCTATTTCTACTCTTGCTAAGCGTACCACTATTCCTATGGAAGATAGTACTTCCTTTAAGGATCCTTTAGATAGGAAGCTTGAATCTTATCTAAGGAAGGCCTATTTATATTCAGGTCATCTTCTCAGACCTGCTATTTCTTTGGCTGATGTTGCGGCTGCATCAACTTTATAGTTGGAAAATTTAGCGCAACATGAATTGGATTCTGACATATCTAGCGTTATTCGCTTACTGCAACATGCTAATCATTTTATTTGTGATGCCATTTTTGATATTATCAAAATTGATGTTAGATCTGATGTCTTTAGCTGTATTAGCTAGAAGAGCTTTGTGGCTTAAGTCTTGGAATGCTGATATGACATCTAAATCTAGATTACTATCTCTTTCTTTCCAAGGTAATAATTTATTTGGTTCTCAGTTGGATTCTATTATTTCAACTATCACTGGGGGAAAAGGAGTTTTTTTGCCTCAGGATAAAAAACCTAAGGGTAAATCTAAGGCTTCTAACCGTTTTCGTTCCTTTCGTCAGAATAAGGAACAAAAACTCAATCCTCCCCCAAGGAATCTGCTTCCAATTGGAAGCCTTCCTCAAATTGGAATAAATCCAAGCCATTTAGGAAACCAAAGTAAGCCCCTAAGTCTGCATGAAGGTGCGGCCCTCAATCCAACTCAGCTGGTATGGGGCAGATTAAGGTTTTTCAAGGATTTTTGGATAAAATCTGTTCAAAATCATTGGATTCAGAGCATTGTCTCTCAGGGGTATCGAATAGGATTCAAAGTAAGACCTCCTGTGAGAAGATTTTTTTTCTCACGCATCCCTGTAAATCTAGTAAAAGCTCAGGCTTTTCTGAAGTGTGTTACAGACCTGGAGTCTTCAGGGGTAATCATGCCAGTTCCTCCTCAGGAACAAGGTTTGGGATTTTATTCAAACCTATTCATTGTACCAAAGAGAGAGAATTTATTCAGACCAGTTCTGGATCTGAAAATTTTGAATCGTTATGTAAGAGTACCAACTTTCATGATGGTGACTATAAGGACTATTCTGCCTTTTGTTCAGCAAGGACATTATATGTCCACAATAGACTTGCAGGATGCATACCTTCATATTCCGATTCATCCAGAACACTATCAGTTTCTGAGATTCTCTTTTCTAGACAAGCATTACCAATTTGTTGCTCTTCCATTTGGCCTAGCAACAGCTCCAAGAATCTTTTCAAAGGTTCTGGGTGGCCTACTATCTGTAATCAGAGAACAGGGTATTGCAGTGTTTCCTTATTTGGACGATATCTTGGTACTAGGTCAGTCTTTAGTACTGCAGAATCTCACATGAATCAACTAGTGTTGTTTCTTCTGAAACATGGTTGGAGGATCAATTTACCAAAAAGTTTCTTCATTCCTCAGACAAGGGTCACCTTTTTAGGCTTCCAGATAGATTCAGTGTCCATGACTCTGTCTCTAACAGACAAGAGACGTTTAAAATTAGTTGCAGCATGCCGGCACCTTCAGTCTCAGTCATTCCCTTCAGTGGCTATGTGCATGGAAGTTTTAGGTCTCATGACTGCAGCATCGGACGCGATCCCCTTTTGTTCGTTTTCACATGAGACCTCTACAGCTTTGCATGCTGAATTAATGGTGCAGGGATTATACAAAGATATCACAATGAATATCCTTGAATCCTATTGTACGACACTCTCTGACATGGTGGATAGATCACCATCGTTTGGTTCAAGGGGCTTCTTTTGTTCGGCCAACCTGGACTGTGATCTCAACAGATGCGAGTCTTTCAGGTTGGGGAGCTGTTTGGGGATCTCTGACAGCACAAGGGGTTTGGAAATCTCAAGAGGCGAGATTACCAATAAATATTTTAGAACTCCGTGCAATTCTCAGGGCTCTTCAGTTTTGGCCTCTGCTAAAGAGAGAACCGTTCATTTGTTTTTAGACAGACAATATCACAACTGTGGCTTATGTCAATCATCAGGGTGGGACTCGCAGTCCCCAAGCTATGAAAGAAGTATCTCGGATACTTGCTTGGGCGGAATCCAACTCCTGTCTAATCTCTGTGGTGTATATCCCAGGTGTAGACAATTGGGAGGCGGATTATCTCAGCCGCCAGACTTTACATCCAGGGGAGTGGTCTCTCCATCCAGATGTGTTTTCTCAGATTGTTCGGATGTGGAGTCTTCCAGAGATAGATCTCATGGCCTCCCATCTAAACAAGAAACTTCCCAGATACCTGTCCAGGTCCAGGGATGTTCAGGCGGAAGCAGTGGATGCACTGACTCTTCCTTGGTGTTATCATCCTGCTTACATCTTCCTGCCTCTAGTTCTCCTTCCAAGAGTGATCTCCAAAATCATCATGGAACAGTCTTTTGTGTCGCTGGTGGCTCCAGCATGGCCACACAGGTTTTGGTATGCGGATCTGGTTCGGATGTCCAGTTGCCCGCCTTGGCCACTTCCGTTACGGCCAGACCTACTATCTCAAGGTCTGTTTTTCCATCAGGATCTCAAATCATTAAATTTGAAGGTATGGAAATTGAACGCTTACTTCTAAGTCATAGAGGTTTCTCTGACTCAGTGATTAATACTATGTTACAAGCTTGAAAGCCTGTAACTAGAAAGATTTACCACAAAATTTGGAAAAAATATATTTGTTGGTGTGAATCTAAAGGATTCCCTTGGGACAAGGTTAAGATTCCTAGGATTCTATCCTTCCTTCAAGAAGGATTGGAAAAAGGATTATCTGCAAGTTCCCTGAAGGGACAGATTTCTGCCTTGTCTGTGTTACTTCACAAAAAGCTGGCCGCTGTGCCAGATGTTCAAGCCTTTGTTCAGGCTCTGGTTAGAATTAAGCCTGTTTACAAACCTTTGACTCCTCCTTGGAGTCTCAATTTAGTTCTTTCAGTTCTTCAGGGGGTTCCGTTTGAACCCTTACATTCCGTTGATATTAAGTTATTATCTTGGAAAGTTTTGTTTTTAGTTGCAATTTCTTCTGCTAGAAGAGTTTCAGAATTATCTGCTCTGCAGTGTTCTCCTCCTTATCTGGTGTTCCATGCAGATAAGGTGGTTTTACGTACTAAACCTGGTTTTCTTCCAAAAGTTGTTTCTAACAAAAACATTAACCAGGAGATTATCGTACCTTCTCTGTGTCCGAAACCAGTTTCAAAGAAGGAACGTTTGCTGCACAATTTGGATGTTGTTCGCGCTCTAAAATTCTATTTAGATGCTACAAAGGATTTTAGACAAACATCTTCCTTGTTTGTTGTTTATTCCGGTAAAAGGAGAGGTCAAAAAGCAACTTCTACCTCTCTCTCTTTTTGGATTAAAAGCATCATCAGATTGGCTTACGAGACTGCCGGGCGGCAGCCTCCCGAAAGAATCACAGCTCATTCCACTAGGGCTGTGGCTTCCACATGGGCCTTCAAGAACGAGGCTTCTGTTGATCAGATATGTAGGGCAGCGACTTGGTCTTCACTGCACACTTTTACCAAATTTTACAAGTTTGATACTTTTGCTTCTTCTGAGGCTATTTTTGGGAGAAAGGTTTTGCAAGCCGTGGTGCCTTCCATTTAGGTGACCTGATTTGCTCCCTCCCTTCATCCGTGTCCTAAAGCTTTGGTATTGGTTCCCACAAGTAAGGATGACGCCGTGGACCGGACACACCTATGTTGGAGAAAACAGAATTTATGTTTACCTGATAAATTACTTTCTCCAACGGTGTGTCCGGTACACGGCCCGCCCTGGTTTTTTTAATCAGGTCTGATAATTTATTTTCTTTAACTACAGTCACCACGGTACCATATGGTTTCTCCTATGCAAATATTCCTCCTTAACGTCGGTCGAATGACTGGGGTAGGCGGAGCCTAGGAGGGATCATGTGACCAGCTTTGCTGGGCTCTTTGCCATTTCCTGTTGGGGAAGAGAATATCCCACAAGTAAGGATGACGCCGTGGACCGGACACACCGTTGGAGAAAGTAATTTATCAGGTAAACATAAATTCTGTTTTTTCCAAATTTCAAATTGTCATATTGCATGCTCTATCTGAATCATGAAATGTTAGCTTTGCCTTTACTGTCCCTTTTAAACAAAACAGCACCAATAATTGATTCCTTAATCACACCAACTGTGACTTGCTCCTTCTGAATAAAACATTCTATTGCCTGTCATTCTCTGTATGTAGTTATATTTAGCTATAGTCCAAGGCAAAATACATACAAAAACCCTTGTCTGGCTCTTAAAAATGATGTGGCTGTCTCCTCCACATCCTTCCTGGCTCTTATAGGGACACTAAACCCAAATATTTTCTTTCATGATTCAAATAGAGACGGACCATTTTTGGTTGAGAACTTGGGTTATGCTTGCTTATTGGTGGGTAGATGTAAGCCTCCAATAAGCAAGCGCTATTCATGGTTCTGAACCTAAAATGGGCTAGCTGCTCATAATTACATTACATTCCTGCTTTTAAAATAAAGATAGCAAGAGAACAAAGAAAATTTGTTAATAGGAGTAAATTAGAAAGTTACTTAAAAGCCCATGCTCTAACTGAATCATTAAAGAACAACAACAAAAAAAAAAAATTGAAATACATTTGTCAACCTCTGACCTATAGAACATTTGTATTTGGAATCATGTATGTTCAGTTTGTTGCAATTTTGGGGAAGGGACATATCTTTCTTTCTGAGAGTCCACAATTCCTTACTGTTGGGAATTCATCACTAGGCCACTAGGAGGAGGCAGACACCCTACACCAAGAGCTTTAATATTTCTCCCACTTCCTGTTCCCTTACAGTATGTTCTTTGCCTAGTGTAGGAAGGTTCTTCTGACTTGGTTCCTAGTAAATAGGTGCCTGTCTCACATTATTTCTTTTCTTTTTGTCCCACCCATTTTTTCGTGAACTCTCACCACCTTAAGAAAGAAAACATAATGTATTCTTACCTGATAAATTCCTTTCTTTCTTGGTGGTGAGAGTCCATGAACCCGCCCATTTTTTTCTAGTTGGCGGCAGTTCTAGTTAGCACCTCCTTTACCTTACTATCTTCCTGCTTCTATTCTTGGCTATACGTAATACTGGAAGGGAACAGGAAGTGGGAGGGATATTAAAGCTCTTTATTGTAGGGTGTATTTGCCTCCTCCTGGTGGCTAGAATTCCCTCAAGTTAGGAGTCGTGGACTCTCACCACCAAGAAAGAAAGGAATTTATCAGGAAGAATAAATTATGCCTTCATTCACAAACTTTTTTTTATTAGTCATTTTGTTTAACTATCATCTCATCGTTATCGTTCAGGTTTTGTGCTTATGTTTCAGAATTTACTTTACCTTCTTATTGAGTGTTTTTCGTGTCACCCTGTCTTTAACCTTGGCATAACACCCAAAATGTATCAGATATGCACCAATTAACATGGAATGCTATTTATCATTTTATGTTGACTCACTATAGTAGCAGCATTCACTGCCAGAGACTGCATTTTTTTAAAGGGTGTTGGACATAAACACAAAGCCTGACACTGTTAAGGTATTTATAAGACTCCTCCCCTTCTTATTACAAAGCATCTATATTTAACAGCAGAAAAGTGCAAGGAGCAGATTTGGCCAATTACCATTACTTTCTAGGATCTGATTGTTGTCCTGGCCTCCCAGGCGCTTTTTCTGTAAGGCAAGCACATTATTATTATCCGTGTTCTCCACTGAACATTTTGCAAGCCGTGTGGCATTCTGTTTTAGCCAGGTGGGGGCAATGTAATATTTTCTAATGTTATATAATATTCTGCTATCCAAAGCACAAATTGATTTCATAATTTAATATAAATGTATTTAATGATAGTTTGTGCAATAAAAATTGAACATTTTCAATATTGGCTAATTTTAGCTTAAAGAGACAACTTTCCAATTTACTTTTATCATCAACTTTTCTTTGTTCTCTTGATATTCTTTGTTAAAAGCTTAACTTTGGTAGACTTATATGCTTGAAGGCCACCTCTTATCTCAGTGCATTTTGTCAGTTTTTCACTGTTAGTGCTAGTTCAGGTGTGCCATATAGATAACATTGTGCTCACGCACCGGAGTTATTTATGAGTCAGCACTAATTGGCTAAAATGCAAGTCTGTCAAAAGCACTGAGATAACCGGCAGTCTACAGATGCTTAGATACAAAGTTATCACAGAGATAAAAAGTATATTAATATTAATATAACAGTGTTAGTTATGCAAAACTGGGGCATGGGTAATAAAGGGATTATTTGTCTTTTTAAACAATAAAATTCTGGAGTAGACTATCCCTTTTAATATAGGCAAAAAATTTATTTGAGTGGTGTGTAAAATCAGCCAGGTGGTGTGCCCGCTAAAAAGGTCCTGTGGAGAACACTGTTTTTTTTTGTAATTTTTTTTATCTTTTATTATTGTGGGCTTCAAACTTATGCAGTTTTAAGCTATCACATATATTTTATGTATTTGTTTGTTCATTCATTTGTTTTTATGTATAGTGGGCAGTGGGGGATGTTTGTTTGTTTTTGCAACTGAAAGTGTTTTATTCAGTAGGTGTATTGTGACTGTGCACATCAGCTTGTCGTTATCAATTTATTTATTTTTTCATGCTGAGTGCTTTTACCTGTTTGGCATTTTTGATGCTTATAGCACTCTTGCAATGACATTTTTCTGTTTCTGGCTAATGTTTAAGCTTGTTTTTGTTTCTAGCATTAGCATTTCTTAAAAGTCTTGGTAACCTTATTTTAAAATTCTCAGTGTCCTATTTTAATTTTATACCACATTTCATTTTTGAATCTTATTACATTTATGTTATTAATATTGTTGTATGATGCTCAGGATTTGAGAATTGACCATCAGTTCCATAGTTCAAACCCAGGGTAAGTGGATATATAATCTCAATATTTACATTTTCTCAATATTATATGAAAGATATGATCGCTTTTCATACTTGTCTCAGTCTTTGGGAGCAGAATTTCAGATTCATATAAAAATAGAGAAAATACCCATCTTCATTTACTAAATATTTCTAGGTCTCTATTCAGTCTTCGAATCCCTTGATTGGTTTTATTGGAAAGTTCTCCTCTATTGTTCCAGTGGTACAAAAAAGATCAGATTACCATTGCTCCCAGGATTGCCCATTTCAAAGCAACTAAAAGTCTGGTATTACATGATGAAACTAGTTTCATAACACCTAGTGGAAGGAAGAAGAAAGGATCTGATACTCCTGTCTTTGTCAACAATAAGAAATCTAGTAAACTTAAAGGGATAGTCTAGGCCAAAATAAACTTTCATGATTCAGATAGGGCATGTAATTTTAATCAGTTTTCCAATTTACTTTTATCACCAATTTTGCTTTGTTATTTTGGTATTCTTAGTTGAAAGCTTAACCTAGAAGGTTCATATGCTAATTTCTTAGACCTTGAAGGCCATCTCTTTTCAGAATGCATTTTAACAGTTTTTCACCAATAGAGGGTGTTAGTTCATGTGTTTCCTATAGATAACACTGTGCTCGTACACGTGCAGTTATCTGGGAGCAGGCACTGATTGGCTAAAATGCAAGTCTGTCAAAAGAATTGAAATAAAGGGGCAGTTTGCAGAGGCTTAGATACAAGATAATCACAGAGGTTAAAAGTATATTAATATAACTGTGTTGGTTATGCAAAACTGGGAAATGGGTAATAAAGGGATTATTTATCTTTTAAAACAATAAAAATTCTGGTGTAGACTGTCCCTTTAATAAATACTATGATGCTCCTTCCACTGGGGAAGTGTTTCCTGTTCCAGAAATGAGAGAATTTCACAGGAATGGGAGAAGCCAGGGATACCTTTTTCCCCCCTGTCTCCTGTACTTTAAAATATGTTTTCCTGTCGCTGACTCCATTAAAGATTCATGGCGCACGGGGACTAAAGTAGAAGGGGCCCTTCCACTCTGTCTACTATCCCTATAGAGGATAGCTGCTCTTTTAAGGATTAAATGGATGGGGGCTTATTTGAAGAAGATGTATGTTCATCAAGGTCTTCAATGACAACTGGCAGTTTGTATTGCCACTGGGTCAGGTGCAGCATCTTATTGGTACAACGCCTTGTCTGATTCACTTCAGGTAGAGACTCCTTTGGACAAGCTAGCCAATTCCTTTATTTCGGATGCTACCATAAGGCTAGGTCGCAGGGCGCTGTGGCTTAAAATCATGGTCAGCTGATGTTACTTCCAAGTCCAAGCTTCTGCCGTTCATTACAGTAAGGCCTTGTTTGGATCTGGTCTGGCAGAAATAATTTCTTATATTACGATAGGAAAAGGGGTCTTTTCTACCACTATATAAGAATAGACCTAAAGGACTATTCTTCTTCCAAACAGGAACAGTCCAAGTCTTCTTGGAAACCCAATCAGTTTTGGAACAAGAGGAAGCAATCAAAGAAACCCGCAGCTGAGCCTAATTTAGTATGAAGGGTTTGCCCCCGATCCGGGATCGGGTCAAGTGGGGGGCAGACTTTCTCTGTTTTATCAAGTGTGGATACGAGATGTCCTAGATCCCTGGGCTGTGGACATAGTATCTCAGGGTTACAAAATAGAGTTCAAACTTTTCCTCCCAGGGGCAGGTTTCTCCTCTCTAGATTATCTGCAGTCCAGATAAGAGGCATTTTTTAAATGCGTTCAGGGGGTCCATTTTTTAATGTGCGGACGGACATGATCTGATATAGCGGATCATATCCGCCGCACATCGATAAATGCCAACAGCATACGCTGTCAGCATTTATCATTGCACCAGCAGTTCTTGTGAACTGCTGGTGCAATACCACCCCCTGCAGATTCACAGCCAATCGGCAGCAAGCAGGGGGTGTCAATCAGCCCGATTGTATTCGATCGGGCGGATTGCTGTCCGCCACCTCAGAGGTGGCGGACGAATTTAGAAGCAGTGGTTGTAGGACCGCTGCTTCTTAACTTCTGCTTCAGCTGGAACTGAAGCGGAGTGGGTCGGAGGCAGCATTCACTGCTTCTTAAATAGACCCCATTGTCTTTCCTCTCTCTCTGGGAGTGATAGTTTCAGTTCCTTTAAGGAACTACACAACGCCGGCATCCGCAGCAAAGCCCTGGAATGGATCACCTCCTTCCTCACGGGCAGGACTCAGAAAGTCAGACTCCCACCTTTCTCCTCCAAACCCACACCAGTCAACTGCGGTGTACCGCAAGGCTCTTCGCTGAGCCCCACCCTCTTCAACATCTACATGGCCCCTCTTGCCGCCATTGTCCGATGCCATGACCTCAACATCGTCTCCTACGCCGACGACACCCAGTTAATCATCTCACTCACCCGAGATCCCACCACCGCCAAAAAGAACGTCCATGGAGGCCTGACAGCAGTCGCCACCTGGATGAAGGACAACCGGCTCAAACTGAACACAGACAAAACCGAAGTCGTCCTCCTCGGACCCAATAAATCCGCATGGGACGACTCCTGGTGGCCCACAGCCCTTGGTCACTCTTCAACTCCAACCGACCACGCACGAAATCTAGGCTTCATCCTGGACTCCTCACTCACCATGGACCGACAAATCAATGCCATCACCTCAGCATGCTTCCACATTCTCCACCTGCTACGAAAAATCTTCAAATGGATCCCTACCGAAACCAAGATAACAGTCACCCACGCCCTCGTCAGCAGTCGGTTAGACTACAGCAATGCACTCTACGCTGGCTCCACCATCAAACTCCAAAAGAGACTCCAACATATCCAGAATGCCTCAGCCAGACTTATCCTTGAGATCCCTCTCCAATGCCACATCACCGAACACCTAAGGAACCTTCACTGGCTCCCCATCAACAAGAGAATCACCTTCAAGCTCCTTAAGGCCCTACACAACATCGGACCCTAATACCCTCCCGCTGCACCTCAGACAATCCACCTCCCTTACAAAGATCAGAAAGAACCTCAAAACCTGGCTCTTCGACTGAATGCCCATCCCCTTTCCCTTAGCGCCTTGAGACCCTCATGGGTGATTACACACACACACACACACACACTAGGCTAAAGAATAAGCGCAAAACTCACTTGGTGATCTGATTGATACTAGATATAATGAATGATACGTATATGTGTGTGTGTGTGTGTGTATATATATATATATATATATATATATATATATATATATATATATATATATATATAGTATCAGATGCTATTAAAATGTGTATATTGATATTGGAACATATGTCAGAATAGTTAATTAAATACTAATTGTTGCTGCATCCACAAATGAACAATTGTAAATGCAACCATTTACAGAAATATAACAATGAGAGTAATACACATATAGTCCTGAAGGAAAAATGTGTGAACAGTCTTACTGTTGATAGATGAAATCCCAGGAAACTCCTTAAAAAAAACACAGATGCAGCTACTCCAAAAATGCTGCTTGTCTTGCAGCTGTAACACCAAACACTTCACTCCAAAAGGAAAGCGCAATCTGTGAAAAAATAGGGCTCCAGATAGTGCAATATTGTTTGTAATATGCAATATTTATTCACACAATAATTTTCCAGGTACTCACAATATATGGCAAATAAACGTTCACATAAAGGTATCTTTAAAAATCCTGGTTAAAACATGTCCACATGTAGCGAGCACACACTCACAGGAAACAGACCATCGATGTACCCAGTCCGCGTGTGATGTCAATACCCGACAACAGCTGATTCTGCTCCAGCAAGGCTTGCACACACGGGCTCACAAGATCACTGCCTCAACGCGTTTCTCGCCCCCTGCTTAGCGCTTTCTCAAGAGAATGATTGACCTCAAACTAAACAATTGATAAATATACCTAATCTAATAGCGCCATCTAGCTACAAAAATATTCTTACACCTAAGAGGCTTTTCTGTTATATTAATATACGGCGATTATTTCGCCCTCTATAAGTACACGATAGATAGATAAGGGAACAGGGCCTAGAATTCTATTCAAATCTGTTTGTGGTTCCCAAACAAAAAGAGGGAACTTTTCGTCCTATTCTAGACCTAAAGTGTCTGAACAAGCTTCTCAGGGTACCATCCATCAAAATGGAAACCATTTGTTCCATTCTTCCCCTGATCCAAGAGGGTCAGTTAATGACGACCATAGACCTGAAGGATGCGTATCTTCATGTCCCCATCCACAGGGATCTTCACAAGTTCCTGAGATTCACCTTTCTACACAAACACTTTCAGTTTGCCTCTTCCGTTTCGTCTTGCCACAGCTCCCAGAATTGTCTCATAGGTTCTGGGGGCACTCTGGGCAGTGATCAGGTTTCGGGGAATTGCAGTGACGCCCTACCTGGCCGACATATTAATTCAGGCACCATATTTTCAACAAGCAAAAAAGAGATCTTGTTGTCTTTTCTATGTTCCCTCTGATGAAAAGTGAATCTGGAAAAGAGTTCCCTTGTTCCAGCTACAAGGGTAGTTTTCTTAGGGACCATATTAGTTTTCCTATTGATGGAAATAATTCTGACAGAGGTCAGAAAAAACAGAATTCATTCCTCTTGCCTCTCTCTGCAGTCTACTGTTCGGCCATCAGTGGCTCAATGTATGGAGGTAATTGGTCTGATGGTCGCTTCCATGGCCATCATTCCCTTTGCTCAATTCCATTTGTGAGCGTTGCAGTTATGCATGCTCAGTCAATAGAAGGATTATTCGGATCTGTCTGAGGATAGATCTAGATCAGTCAACAAGGGATTCTCTCCCATGGTGGTTTTCTCAGGAGCATCTATCTCCGGCACATGCTTCCGGAGATGTGACCACGGACGCCAGTCTGCTGGGCTGGGGAGCAGTCTGAGACTTGTTAAAGGGCAGAGACTATGGACTTGGGAGGAGTCTGCTCTCCCCATACATATCTTGGAGTTGAGTGATTGACAGTGCTCTGATGGCTTGGCCTCAGTTGTCTTTAGCCCGTTTTGTCAGGTTCCAGTCGGACATTTTCACCTCAGTCGAACTTGGAGTTCCTTAGCCATGAAGGAGGTGGCTTGGATTGTTCAGTGGGCAGAAGCTCACAATTGCTGTCTATCTGCTATCCACATTCCAGTAGTGGACAACTGGGTAGCTGGTTTCCTGAGCAGACAGACTTTTCATCCCGGGGAGTGGGTTCTCCACTTGGAGGTGTTCTCCAGGATAACCCTCAAATAGGGGGTGCTGGAGTTAGATCTGATGGCATTTCGGCAGAACGCCAAGTTTCCAAGGTACGATTCCAGGTCTAGAGATCCCAGGCTGCCCTGATGAATGCTCTGGCGGTTCCTTGGAATTTCAGTCTAGCATATCTGTTTCCTTCATTTGACCTTCTTCCACGAGTCATTGCTCGTATCACAGGAGAGAGCATAGGTAATTCTAAAAGCTCCTGCATGGCCTTGCAGGATCTGGTATGCAGACCAAGAGAAGATGTCTTCTCTTCAACCTTGGAGGTTGTCTCTGAGGAAAGACCTTATAACTCAGGGTCCTTTCCTTTATCCAAATCGTTTCTCTGAAGCTGACTACTTGGAGATAGAATGCTTAGTTCTGTCTAAACGTGGTCTTTCTGAGTCGGTCATTGAGACCATGATTCAGGCTTGCAAGCCTGTTACTAGAAAGATTTACCATAAGGTATGGTGTAAATGCCTTTTTATTGGTGTGAATCCAAGGGCTATTTTTGGAGTAGTGTCAGGATTCCTAGGATTTTGTCTTTTCTCCAGGAAGGTCTGGAGAACGGATTGCCAGTCAGTTCTCTGAAGGGTCAGATTTCTGCATTATCTATTTTGTTACACAAGCATCTGGCGGATGTGCCACAATCTTTTTGTCAGGCCCTGGTCAGAATCAGGCCTGTGTTTAAACCTGTTGCTCCTCCTTGGAGCCTTAACCTTGTTCTTAAAGTTTTGCAGCAGGCTCCATTTGAGCCAATGCATTCCATAGATATTAAGTTGTTATCTTGGAAGGTTTTGTTTCTTTTTGCTATCTCTTGTGCTCGGAGAGTCTCGGAACTCTCGGCTTTGCAGTGTGATTCATCTTACCTTATCTTTCATGCTGATAAGGCGGTTCTTCGTACTAAGTTAGGTTTTCTTCCGAAAGCGGTTTCAGATATAAATATTAATCAGGAAATTGTTTTCCTTCTCTATGTCCTAATCCTTCTAATAAGGAACGTTTGTTGCACAACTTGGATGTCGTGCATGCTTTAAAATTTTATCTACAGGCAACTAAGGATTTTCGCAAGTCTTCTGCCCTGTTTTTGTGTTTCTCTGGAAAGCGTAAGGGTCAAAACGCTACTGCTACTTATCTTTCTCTCTGGTTGAAAAGTTTTATTCTTTTTGCTTATGAGACTGCTGGTTAGCAGCCTCCTGAGAGAATTACGGCTCATTCCAAGAGGGCTGTCTCCTCTTCTTGGGCTTTCAAAAATGAAGATTCTGTGGAATAGATTTGCAAGGCTGCAAATTGGTCCTCTCTACATATTTTTTCCAAATTTGATTCTTTTGCCTTGGCTGAGGCTTCCTTGGGAGAAAGGTACTTCAAGCAGTGGTGCCTTCTGTTTAGGTCTGCCTGCCTTGTTCTCCCTCCCTTGTCATCTGTGTCCTCTAGCTTGGGTATTGGTTCCCACTAGTAATTGATGACGTTGTGGACTCTCCATATCTTAGGAAAGAAAACAAAATTTATGCTTACCTGATGCATTTCTTTCTTTTCGGATATGGAGAGTCCACGACCCCACACCTTTTGTGTTATTCCTTTTCTTTCATGTAATTAGCAAGAGTCCATGAGCTAGTGACGTATGGGGGATATACATTCCTACCAGGAGGGGCAAAGTTTCCCAAACCTCAAAATGCCTATAAATACACCCCTCACCACACCCACAAATCAGTTTTACAAACTTTGCCTCCTGTGGAGGTGGTGAAGTAAGTTTGTGCTAGATTCTACGTTGATATGCGCTCCGCAGCAGGTTGGAGCCCGGTTTTCCTCTCAGCGTGCAGTGAATGTCAGAGGGATGTGAAGAGAGTATTGCTTATTTGAATTCAATGATCTCCTTCTACGGGGTCTATTTCATAGGTTCTCTGTTATTGGTCGTAGAGATTCATCTCTTACCTCCCTTTTCAGATCGACGATATACTCTTATATATACCATTACCTCTACTGATTCTCGTTTCAGTACTGGTTTGGCTTTCTACTACATGTAGATGAGTGTCCTGGGGTAAGTAAGTCTTATTTTTGTGACACTCTAAGCTATGGTTGGGCACTTTATATGTAAAGTTCTAAATATTTAAAAATTTATTTGCCTTGATTCAGGATGTTCAATATTCCTTATTTCAGACAGTCAGTTTCATTATTTGGGATAATGCATTTGAATAATCAATTTTTTTCTTACCTTAAAATTTGACTTTTTTCCCTGTGGGCTGTTAGGCTCGCGGGGGCTGAAAATGCTTCATTTTATTGCGTCATTCTTGGCTCCGACTTTTTTGGCGCAAACAATTTTTTCTTTGTTATTTCCGACGTCATACTTGTCATCGGAAGTTGCGTCATTTTTGACGTTTTTGCGCCAAATGTGTCGGCGTTTACCGCATGTGGCGTAATTTATGGCGCTAAAAGCATTTAGGCGCCAAATAATGTGGGCGTCTTTTTTGGCGCAAAAAAATATGGGCGTCATTATTGTCTCCACATTATTTAAGTCTCATTGTTTATTTGCTTCTGGTTGCTAGAAGCTTGTTCACTGGCATTTTTTCCCATTCCTGAAACTGTCATTTAAGGAATTTGATCAATTTTGCTTTATATGTTGTTTTTTCTATTACATATTGCAAGATGTCTCAGATTGACCCTGAATCAGAAGATACTTCTGGAAAATCGCTGCCTGATGCTGGATCTACCAAAGTTAAGTGCATTTGCTGTAAACTTGTGGTATCTGTTCCTCCAGCTGTTGTTTGTAATGAATGTCATGACAAACTTGTTAATGCAGATAATATTTCCTTTAGTAATGTTACATTACCTGTTGCTGTTCCAACAACATCTAATATTCAGAGTGTTCCTGTTAACATAAGAGATTTTGTTTCTAAATTCATTAAGAAGGCTATGTCTGTTATTCCTCCTTCTAGTAAACGTAAAAGGTCTTTTAAAACTTCTCATTTTTCAGATGAATTTTTAAATGAACATCATCATTCTGATAATGATTCCTCTGGTTCAGAGGATTCTGTTTCAGTGGTTGATGCTGATAAATCTTCATATTTATTCAAAATGGAATTTATTCGTTCTTTACTTAAAGAAGTCTTAATTGCATTAGAAATAGAGGATTCTGGTCCTCTTGATACTAAATCTAAACGTTTAAATAAGGTTTTTAAATCTCCTGTAGTTATTCCAGAAGTTTTTCCTGTCCCTGATGTTATTTCTGAAGTAATTTCCAGGGAATGGAATAATTTGGGTAATTCATTTACTCCTTCTAAACGTTTTAAGCAATTATATCCTGTGCCATCTGACAGATTAGAGTTTTGGGACAAAATCCCTAAGGTTGATGGGGCTATCTCTACTCTTGCTAAACGTACTACTATTCCTACGGCAGATAGTACTTCCTTTAAGGATCCTTTAGATAGGAAAATTGAATCCTTTCTAAGAAAAGCTTACTTATGTTCAGGTAATCTTCTTAGACCTGCTATATCTTTAGCGGATGTTGCTGCAGCCTCAACTTTTTGGTTGGAAGCTTTAGCGCAACAAGTAACAGATCATAATTCTCATAGCATTGTTAATCTTCTTCAACATGCTAATAATTTTATTTGTGATGCCATCTTTGATATCATTAGGGTTGATGTCAGGTATATGTCTCTAGCTATTTTAGCTAGCAGAGCTTTATGGCTTAAATCTTGGAATGCTGATATGTCTTCCAAGTCAACTTTGCTTTCCCTTTCTTTCCAGGGTAATAAATTATTTGGTTCACAGTTGGATTCTATTATTTCAACTGTTACTGGGGGGAAAGGAACTTTTTTACCACAGGATAAAAAATCTAAAGGTAAATTTAGGTCTACTTATCGTTTTCGTTTCTTTCGTCACAATAAGAAACAAAAGCCTGATCCTTCCCCTACAGGAGCGGTATCAGTTTGGAAACCATCTCCAGTCTGGAATAAATCCAAGCCTTTTAGAAAGCCAAAGCCAGCTCCCAAGTCAACATGAAGGTGCGGCCCTCATTCCAGCCCAGCTGGTAGGGGGCAGATTACGATTTTTCAAAGAAATTTGGATCAATTCGATTCACAATCTTTGGATTCAGAACATTGGTTCTCAAGGGTACAGAATAGGCTTCAAGATAAGGCCTCCTGCAAGAAGATTTTTTCTTTCCTGTGTCCCAGTAAATCCAGTGAAGGCTCAAGCATTTCTGAAATGTGTTTCAGATCTAGAGTTGGCTGGAGTAATTATGCCAGTTCCAGTTCTGGAACAGGGGCTATGTTTTTACTCTAATCTCTTCATTGTACCAAAGAAGGAGAATTCCTTCAGACCAGTTCTGGATTTAAAAATATTGAATCATTATGTAAGGATACCAACATTCAAAATGGTAACTATAAGGACCATTCTGCCTTTTGTTCAGCAAGGGCATTATATGTCCACAATAGATTTACAGGAAGCATATCTGCATATTCCGATTCATCCAGATCACTATCAGTTTCTGAGATTCTCTTTCCTAGACAAGCATTACCAGTTTGTGGCTCTGCCGTTTGGCCTAGCAACAGCTCCAAGGATTTTTACAAAGGTTCTCGGTGCCCTGCTATCTGTAATCAGAGAACAGGGCATTGTGGTATTTCCTTATTTGGACGATATCTTGGTATTTGCTCAGTCTTCACATTTAGCAGAATCTCATACAAATCGACTTGTATTGTTTCTTCGAGAACATGGTTGGAGGATCAATTTACCAAAAAGTTCATTGATTTCTCAGACAAGGGTAACCTTTTTAGGTTTCCAGATAGATTCAGTGTCCATGACTCTGTCTCTGACAGACAAGAGACGTCTAAAATTGGTTTCAGCTTGTCGAAACCTTCAGTCTCAATCATTCCCTTCGGTAGCCTTATGCATGGAAATTCTAGGTCTTATGACTGCTGCATCGGACGCGATCCCCTTTGCTCGTTTTCACATGGGACCTCTTCAGCTCTGTATGCTGAACCAGTGGTGCAGGGATTGTACAAAGATATCTCAATTAATATCTTTAAAACCGATTGTACGACACTCTCTGACGTGGTGGACAGACCACCATAGTTTAGTTCAGGGGGCTTCTTTTGTTCTTCCGACCTGGACTGTGATTTCAACAGATGCAAGTCTGACAGGTTGGGGAGCTGTTTGGGGGTCTCTGACAGCAACAAGGGGTTTGGGAATCTCAGGAGGTGAGATTACCAATCAACATTTTGGAACTCTGTGCAATTTTCAGAGCTCTTCAGTCATGGCCTCTTCTAAAGAAAGAGTCGTTCATTTGTTTTCAGACGGACAATGTCACAACCGTGGCATATGTCAATCATCAAGCAGGGACTCACAGTCCTCTGGCTATGAAAAAAGTATCTTGAATACTGGTATGGGCGGAATCCAGCTCCTGTCTAATTTCTGTGGTTCATATCCCAGGTATAGACAATTGGGAAGCGGATTATCTCAGTCGCCAAACGTTACATCCGGGCGAATGGTCTCTTCACCCAGAGGTATTTCATCAGATTGTTCAAATGTGGGGACTTCCAGAAATAGATCTGATGGCTTCTCATCTAAACAAGAAACTTCCCAGGTATCTGTCCAGATCCAGGGATCCTCAGGCGGAGGCAGTGGATGCATTGTCACTTCCTTGGAAGTATCATCCTGCCTATATCTTTCCGCCTCTAGTTCTTCTTCCAAGAGTGATTTCCAAGATTCTAAAGGAGTGCTCGTTTGTTCTACTGGTGGCTCCAGCATGGCCTCACAGGTTTTGGTATGCGGATCTTGTCCGGATGGCCACTTGCCAACCGTGGACTCTTCCATTAAGACCAGACCTTCTATCGCAAGGTCCTTTTTTCCATCAGGATCTCAAATCCTTAAATTTGAAGGTATGGAGATTGAACGCTTGATTCTTAGTCATAGAGGTTTCTCTGACTCTGTGATTAATACTATGTTACAGGCTCGTAAATCTGTATCTAGGAAGATATATTATCGAGTCTGGAAGATTTACATTTCTTGGTGTTTTTCTCATCATTTTTCTTGGCATTCTTTTAGAATTCCTAGAATTTTACAGTTTCTTCAGGATGGTTTGGATAAAGGTTTGTCTGCAAGTTCCTTGAAAGGAAAATCTCTGCTCTTTCTGTTCTTTTCCACAGAAAGATTGCTAGTCTTCCTGATATTCATTGTTTTGTACAAGCTTTGGTTCGTATAAAACCTGTTATTAAGTCAATTTCTCCTCCTTGGAGTTTGAATTTGGTTCTGGGGGCTCTTCAAGCTCCTCCGTTTGAACCTATGCATTCGCTGGACATTAAATTACTTTCTTGGAAAGTTTTGTTTCTTTTGGCCATCTCTTCTGCTAGAAGAGTTTCTGAATTATCTGCTCTTTCTTGTGAGTCTCCTTTTCTGATTTTTCATCAGGATAAGGCGGTGTTGAGAACTTCTTTTAAATTTTTACCTAAGGTTGTGAATTCTAACAACATTAGTAGAGAAATTGTGGTTCCTTCATTGTGTCCTAATCCTAAGAATTCTAAGGAAAGATCGTTGCATTCTTTGGATGTAGTTAGAGCTTTGAAATATGTTGAAGCTACTAAAAATTTCCGAAAGACTTCTTGTCTATTTGTTATCTTTTCCGGTTCTAGGAAAGGTCAGAAGGCCTCTGCCATTTCTTTGGCGTCTTGGTTAAAGTCTTTGATTCATCATGCTTATGTCGAGTCGGGTAAAACTCTGCCTCAAAGGATTACAGCTCATTCTACTAGGTCAGTTTCTACTTCTTGGGCGTTTAGGAATGAAGCTTCGGTTGATCAGATTTGCAAAGCAGCAACTTGGTCTTCTTTGCATACTTTTACTAAATTCTACCATTTTGATGTGTTTTCTTCTTCTGAAGCAGTTTTTGGTAGAAAAGTTCTTCAGGCAGCTGTTTCAGTTTGATTCTTCTGCTTATTATTTCCATTTTTTTTCATTATAAAATTTAAATTTTGTTTTGGGTGTGGATTATTTTCAGCGGAATTGGCTGTCTATTTTATCCCTCCCTCTCTAGTGACTCTTGCATGGAAGATCCACATCTTGGGTATTCATTATCCCATACGTCACTAGCTCATGGACTCTTGCTAATTACATGAAAGAAAACATAATTTATGTAAGAACTTACCTGATAAATTCATTTCTTTCATATTAGCAAGAGTCCATGAGGCCCACCCTTTTTGTGGTGGTTATGATTTTTTTTTGTATAAAGCACAATCATTCCAATTCCTTATTTCTCCAACATAGGTGTGTCCGGTCCACGGCGTCATCCTTACTTGTGGGATATTCTCTTCCCCAACAGGAAATGGCAAAGAGCCCAGCAAAGCTGGTCATATGATCCCTCCTAGGCTCCGCCTACCCCAGTCATTCTCTTTAGCGTTGCACAGGCAACATCTCCACGGAGATGGCTAAGAGTTTTTTGGTGTTTAAATGTAGTTTTATTCTTCAATCAAGTGTTTGTTATTTTAAAATAGTGCTGGTATGTACTATTTACTCTGAAACAGAAAAGAGAAGAAGATTTCTGTTTGTAAGAGGAAGATGATTTTAGCAAACGTTACTAAAATCGATTGCTGTTTCCACACAGGACTGTTGAGATGAAGTATCTTCAGTTGGGGGAAGCAGTTGGCAGACTTTTCTGCCTGAGGTTTGACTGGCCACATTTCTAACAAGACTTTGTAATGCTGGAAGGCTGTCATTTTCCCTATGGGGACCGGTAAGCCATTTTCTTAGATTAAGTAAAAGAATAAAGGCTTTATAAGGGCTTAAAAAACTGGTAGACATTTTTCTGGGCTAAAACGATTACTTTGCTAAGCATATTTGTCAGATTATAGCTCTTTATAGTTATTATAATCTTGGGGATTGTTGTTAAAAAACGGCAGGCACTGTATGGACACCTTTTTCAGATGGGGGCCTTCTCTAGTCATGGGTCTCAGCAAAGCAGATTCCTGGGACTGTATAGGGGTTAAATGTAAAAACGGCTCCGGTTCCGTTATTTTAAGGGTTAAAGCTTTCAAATTTGGTGTGCAATACTTTTAAGGCTTTAAGACACTGTGGTGAAATTTTGGTGAATTTTTAACAATTGCTTCATGCTTTTTCGCATATTCAGTAATAAAGTGTGTTCTGTTTAAAATTTAAAGTGACAGTAACGGTTTTATTTTAAAACGTTTTTTGTGCTTTGTTGACAAGTTTAAGCCTGTTTAACATGTCTGAACCATCAGATAAACGATGTTCTATATGTATGAAAGCCAATGTGTCTCCCCATTTAAATATATGTGATAATTGTGACATGGTGTCCAAACAAAGTAGGGACAATGATGCCACAGATAATAATAGTGCCCAAGATGATTCTTCAGATGAGGGGAGTAAGCATGGTACTGCATCACCCCCTTCTGTGTCTACACCAGTTTTGCCCACACAAGAGGCCCCTAGTACATCTAGTGCGCCAATACTTATTACTATGCAACAATTAACGGCTGTTATGGATAATTCTATTGCAAATATTTTATCTAAAATGCCTACTTATCAAAGAAAGCGCGATTGCTCTGTTTTAAACACTGAAGAGCAAGAGGACGCTGATGATAACGTTTCTGACATACCCTCACACCAATCTGAAGGGGCCAGGAGGGAGGTTTTGTCTGAGGGAGAAATTTCGGATTCAGGAAAAATTTCTCAGCAAGCTGAACCTGATGTTGTAACATTTAAATTTAAATTAGAACATCTCCGCGCACTGCTTAAGGAGGTATTATCTACTCTGGATGATTGTGAGAATTTGGTCATTCCAGAGAAATTATGTAAGATGGACAAGTTCCTAGAGGTTCCGGTGCCCCCCGATGTTTTTCCTATACCCAAGCGGGTGGCGGACATAGTAAACAAGGAATGGGAAAGGCCCGGCATACCTTTTGTTCCTCCCCCTATATTTAAGAAATTATTTCCTATAGTCGACCCCAGAAAGGACTTATGGCAGACAGTCCCTAAGGTCGAGGGGGCGGTCTCTACTCTAAACAAACGCACTACTATTCCCATAGAAGATAGTTGTGCTTTTAAAGATCCTATGGATAAAAAATTAGAGGGTTTGCTTAAAAAGATGTTTGTTCAGCAAGGTTACCTTCTACAACCAATTTCATGCATTGTTCCTGTCACTACGGCAGCGTGTTTCTGGTTCGAAGAACTAGAAAAGTCGCTCAATAAAGAATCTTCGTATGAGGAAGTTATGGACAGAGTTCATGCACTTAAATTGGCTAACTCTTTTATTCTAGATTCCGCTTTGCAATTAGCGAGATTAGCGGCAAAAAATTCAGGGTTTGCTATCGTGGCGCGCAGAGCGCTCTGGCTAAAGTCTTGGTCAGCGGATGTGTCTTCCAAGACGAAATTGCTTAACATCCCTTTCAAGGGCAAAACACTGTTTGGTCCTGATTTGAAAGAGATTATTTCAGACATCACCGGAGGAAAGGGCCACGCCCTTCCTCAGGATAGGTCTTTTAAGGCTAGAAATAAGCCTAATTTTCGTCCCTTTCGCAGAAACGGACCAGCCTCTACTTCTACATCCTCTAAGCAAGAGGGTAATACTTCTCAACCCAAACCAGCCTGGAGACCGATGCAAGGCTGGAACAAGGGTAAGCAGGCCAAGAAGCCTGCCACTGCTACCAAAACAGCATGAAGGGATGGCCCCCGATCCGGGACCGGATCTGGTGGGGGGCAGACTTTCTCTCTTTGCTCAGGCCTGGGCAAGAGATGTTCAGGATCCTTGGGCACTAGAAATAGTTTCTCAAGGTTATCTCCTGGAATTCAAGGAACTACCCCCAAGGGGAAGGTTCCACAGGTCTCAATTATCTTCAAACCAAATAAAAAGACAGGCATTCTTACATTGTGTAGAAGACCTGTTAAAGATGGGAGTAATTCATCCAGTTCCAATAAGAGAACAAGGGATGGGGTTTTACTCAAACCTGTTCATAGTTCCCAAAAAAGAGGGAAAATTCAGACCAATTCTAGATCTCAAGATCCTAAACAAATTTCTCAGGGTTCCATCGTTCAAAATGGAAACCATTCGAACGATCCTTCCTACCATCCAGGAAGGTCAATTTATGACCACGGTGGATTTAAAGGATGCGTACCTACATATTCCTATCCACAAGGAACATCATCAGTTCCTAAGGTTCACTTTTCTGGACAAGCATTACCAGTTTGTGGCACTTCCTTTCGGATTAGCCACTGCTCCGAGAATTTTCACAAAGGTACTAGGGTCCCTTCTAGCGGTTCTAAGACCAAGGGGCATTGCAGTAGTACCGTACTTGGACGACATCCTGATTCAAGCGTCGTCTCTGTCAAAAGCAAAGGCTCATACGGACATCGTCCTAGCCTTTCTCAGATCTCACGGATGGAAAGTGAACATAGAAAAAAGTTCTCTTTCCCCGTCAACAAGAGTTCCCTTCTTGGGAACAATAATAGACTCCTTAGAAATGAGGATTTTTCTGACAGAGGTCAGAAAATCAAAGCTTCTAAGCTCTTGTCAAGTTCTTCATTCTGTTCTTCGTCCTTCCATAGCGCAGTGCATGGAAGTAATAGGATTGATGGTTGCAGCAATGGACATAGTTCCTTTTGCACGAATTCATCTAAGACCATTACAACTGTGCATGCTCAGACAGTGGAATGGGGATTATACAGACTTGTCTCCGACGATTCAAGTAGATCAAAGGACCAGAGATTCACTCCGTTGGTGGCTAATCCTGGACAACCTGTCACAGGGAATGAGCTTCCGCAGACCAGAGTGGGTCATTGTCACGACCGACGCCAGTCTGGTGGGCTGGGGCGCGGTCTGGGAACCCCTGAAAGCTCAGGGTCTATGGTCTCGGGAAGAATCTCTTCTCCCGATAAACATTCTGGAACTGAGAGCGATATTCAATGCTCTCAAAGCTTGGCCTCATCTAGCAAGGGCCAAATTCATAAGGTTTCAATCAGACAACATGACGACAGTTGCATATATCAACCATCAGGGGGGAACAAGGAGTTCCCTGGCAATGGAGGAAGTGACCAAGATAATTCAATGGGCGGAGGACCACTCCTGCCACTTGTCTGCAATCCACATCCCAGGAGTGGAAAATTGGGAAGCGGATTTTCTGAGTCGTCAGACATTCCATCCGGGGGAGTGGGAACTCCACCCGGAAATCTTTGCCCAAATAACTCAATTATGGGGCATTCCAGACATGGATCTGATGGCGTCTCGTCAGAACTTCAAGGTTCCTTGTTACGGGTCCAGATCCAGGGATCCCAAGGCGACTCTAGTAGATGCACTAGTAGCACCTTGGACCTTCAACCTAGCTTATGTATTCCCACCGTTTCCTCTCATTCCCAGGCTGGTAGCCAGGATCAACCAGGAGAGGGCTTCGGTGATCTTGATAGCTCCTGCGTGGCCACGCAGGACTTGGTATGCAGACCTGGTGAATATGTCATCGGCTCCACCATGGAAGCTACCTTTGAGACAGGACCTTCTTGTTCAAGGTCCATTCGAACATCCGAATCTGGTTTCCCTCCAACTGACTGCTTGGAGATTGAACGCTTGATTTTATCAAAGCGTGGGTTTTCAGATTCTGTAATAGATACTCTGATTCAGGCTAGAAAGCCTGTAACTAGAAAGATTTACCATAAGATATGGAAAAAATATATCTGTTGGTGTGAATCTAAAGGATTCCCATGGAACAAGATAAAAATTCCTAGGATTTTATCCTTTCTACAAGAAGGTTTGGAGAAGGGATTATCTGCAAGTTCTCTGAAGGGACAGATTTCTGCGTTATCTGTTTTACTTCACAAAAGGCTGGCAGCTGTGCCAGACGTTCAAGCGTTTGTTCAGGCTCTGGTTAGAATCAAGCCTGTTTACAGACCTTTGACTCCTCCCTGGAGTCTTAATCTAGTTCTTTCAGTTCTTCAAGGGGTTCCGTTTGAACCCTTACATTCCGTTGATATTAAGTTATTATCTTGGAAAGTTTTGTTTTTGGTTGCAATTTCTTCTGCTAGAAGAGTTTCTGAGTTATCTGCTCTGCAGTGTTCTCCGCCCTATCTGGTGTTCCATGCAGATAAGGTGGTTTTGCGTACTAAGCCTGGTTTTCTTCCGAAAGTTGTTTCCAACAAGAATATTAACCAGGAGATAGTTGTACCTTCTTTGTGCCCGAATCCAGTTTCAAAGAAGGAACGTTTGTTACACAATTTGGACGTAGTCCGTGCTCTAAAATTCTATTTAGAGGCCACTAAAGATTTCAGACAAACTTCTTCTTTGTTTGTTGTTTATTCTGGTAAAAGGAGAGGTCAAAAAGCAACTTCTACCTCTCTTTCTTTTTGGCTTAAAAGCATTATCCGTTTGGCTTATGAGACTGCCGGACGGCAGCCTCCTGAAAGAATCACAGCTCACTCCACTAGGGCTGTGGCTTCCACATGGGCCTTCAAGAACGAGGCTTCTGTTGACCAGATATGTAAGGCAGCGACTTGGTCTTCACTGCACACTTTTGCCAAATTTTACAAATTTGATACTTTTGCTTCTTCAGAGGCTATTTTTGGGAGAAAGGTTTTGCAAGCCGTGGTGCCTTCCATTTAGGTGACCTGATTTGCTCCCTCCCTTCATCCGTGTCCTAAAGCTTTGGTATTGGTTCCCACAAGTAAGGATGACGCCGTGGACCGGACACACCAATGTTGGAGAAAACAGAATTTATGCTTACCTGATAAATTACTTTCTCCAACGGTGTGTCCGGTCCACGGCCCGCCCTGGTTTTTTTAATCAGGTCTGATGAATTATTTTCTCTAACTACAGTCACCACGGTATCATATGGTTTCTCCTATTCATATTTCCTCCTGTACGTCGGTCGAATGACTGGGGTAGGCGGAGCCTAGGAGGGATCATATGACCAGCTTTGCTGGGCTCTTTGCCATTTCCTGTTGGGGAAGAGAATATCCCACAAGTAAGGATGACGCCGTGGACCGGACACACCGTTGGAGAAAGTAATTTATCAGGTAAGCATAAATTCTGTTTTTTTTATGCTTTCGCACTTTTTTCTTATCACCCCACTTCTTGGCTATGCGTTAAACGGATTTGTGGGTGTGGTGAGGGGTGTATTTATAGGCATTTTGAGGTTTGGGAAACTTTGCCCCTCCTGGTAGGAATGTATATCCCCCATACGTCACTAGCTCATGGACTCTTGCTAATATGAAAGAAATGAATTTATCAGGTAAGTTCTTACATAAATTATGTTTTTTCCATTTCCCTTTGGTCGAATGACTGGGGATTGTGGGTAGGGGTTTGACACTTAACAGCTTTGCTGTGGTGCTCTTTGCCTCCTCCTGCTTTCAAGGAGTGATAGTCACACTAGTAATTGATAATGTCGTGGACTCTCCATATCCGGAAAGAAATAAATTTATCAGGTAAGCATAAATTTTGTTTTTCCTCAATTCCCTATATTGTGAAAACAAGGAAGAAATGATCTTTTCACTATAATTGTTCACAGTAATATCCTTTTAAAAGAAATATTAAAGACTGAATTATTTCACCCTAAAATCGCAAATTCCAAATCTTTACTCCAGGAACAGAGAGTGCATGGAAGAAATCCCAATGATAGAATACTCTGCTCTCAATTGTGTGTGTGTATGTGTGTGTATGTATATATATATATATATATATATATATATAAATAATATAAAATTACTTTTCAAGTGAAACATTATTATTAGGACATTCTTACTGAGCTGTAAAAGCTAGAATGTCAAGGGTTTATTTCGTCATCTGCACCAGTGTTTCTCAACCGCGGTCCTCAAGTACCATTATCAGGCCAGGTTTTCATTATAGCTGAACTAGAGCACAGGTGAAATAATCAGCTGATGGTAAGAGCTGGTTAGTAACCATGGTTACTGATCTGCTGATTATTTCACCTGTGCTCTAGTTGGGGGTACTTGAGGACCGTGGTTGAAAAACAATGATCTACATGCAATGAGCGTGAAGATTGAAATATAATATAGCACCATTTGAAGACGTTTGGACTTTGAAATCTTTAAAGTGAAGGTCCATTTTGATGAATTAGTGCCCGGTTTTTAATAAACCTATTAAAAACAAGGGCACTTTATTTCATCAAAATTGACATTTCACGGTTTTCTTCAAAAACTTACCTTTTAATCCTGAATGCCGCTCCAGCAATTCCCCCGGCCGTTGGAAGCCTCTGCAGACGTCAGAAATGACGAATCGGGCTTCCTCCAATAACAGCGTTGCATCAGGCCAAGATTCCCCCCCGGGGGAATCTTGGCCTGATGCAACGTTGTGATTGGAGGAAGCCGGATTCGTCATTTTGGACCGCGAAGACGGCTTGCGACGGGCGGAGGAAGTGCTGGAGCGGCTGCCAGGATTAAAAGGTAAGTTTTTTAAGAAGACAGTGAAATGTCAATTTTGATTAATTAAAGTGCACTTGTTTTTAATAGGTTTTATTAAAAACCGGGCACTAATTCATCAAAATGGACATTCACTTTAATCCAGTTGTGAATGTGAATTTGCAGGCTTGCAATTGGGATTCCTTTTTGAGTTTATATATTTGTCCACATCATATCCTTAGAGTTTTACACAATGATTTAATGGATGGGTTTAGTGCTTAAAAGTCTGTCTCATTTTTCAGGATATTCCAGAATCCTTAAAGGGACAGTCAAGTCCAAAAAGATATTTGATGTTTCAAATAGGGCATGTAATGTTAAAGGGACAGTCTAGTATAAATTAAACTTTCATTATTCAGATAGGACTTTTAATTTTAATCAACTTTCCAATTTACTTTTATCATCAAATTTGCTTTTTTCTCTTGGTATTCTTAGTTTAAACTAAACATAGGTAGGCTCATATGCTAATTTCTAAGCCTTTGAGGGCTGCCTCTTATCACATGCTTTTTAACTCTCTTTTCAACACAAAGAGACTAAAAGTACACGTGGGCCATATAGATAACACTGTGTTCAGGCACAGGGGGTTATTTAAGATTTAGCACAAAACAATGCTAAATTTAAGACAATAGATAATAAACAGTGACAGTCATGTGATCAGGGGGCTGGAAGAAGGATCCTAGATACAAGGTAATCACAGAGGTAAAAAGTATATTAATATAACTGTGTTGGTTATGCAAAACTGGGGAATGGGTAATAAAGGGATTATCTATCTTTTAAAACAATAACAATTCTATGGTAGACTGTCCCTTTAAACAATTTTCCAATTTACTTTTATCACCAATTGTGCTTTGTTTTCTTGGTATTCTTAGTTGAAATGTAAAGGTAGGAAGGCTCATATGATAATTTCTAAGCCCTTGAAGGCTGCCTCTTGTCACATGCATTTTTATTTGCTTTTCACAACAGGGGAGAGTTAGTTCATGTGAGCCCTATAGATAACATTGTGATCACGCCCGTGACTTGTGGCAGACACTGCACTAATTGGCTAAAATGAAAGTCAATAGATAATAGAATGATGTCATGTGATCAGGGGGCTGTCAGAAGATGCTTAGATACAAGTTAATCACAGAGGTAAAAAGTATATTAATATAACTGTGTTGGTTATGCAAAACTGGGGAATGGGTAATAAAGGGATTTTCTGTAAACAACAAAAATTCTGATATTGACTGTCCCTTTAAGTACTTTTTGTTCGTTTTTTTAGTCCAGTTACAGTTGCTGTCCTGTTGTTCTTATTTTGTTTTCATTTAGCATATTGCTGTTCTCCAACCAATTTTTGAATTCCTATGTTTTTTTGTTTTTTTATGCACCTCGAGACACCTGTATTCCCATTTTTATTTATTTTTTTGTCTGTTAAGAAGCTAGTGATTAGAAAAAAGCTGTACACTCTCTACATGTGGTTTTGATGTCTACACATCTATACTATGAATGAATGGAGACAAACTGACATACTATAGTCGGTTGCAGAGTTACATTGCTAAATGGCTAGCAGTGACTACAATTTCTGTTTGGATTGCGAGATGCATTATTTCAGTTTATCAAGTCATGCAGGCATTTGTGCAACTGGGGCATGAAGCCCAGTCCACAGGGACATGTTTCGTGTCTTAGCCATCTGAGGCAGACCCCTCCTTTTTGATGTCCTGTGAAATTCAGAAGCCTGGAGTTCTCCGCACATTTTCTGGAGCACTACAAATTTGCTGTGCCTTGGGTTGTTGTTTTTTTTTTTGTGTGTGTGTGTGTGCAATACTTTTTTATTTAAAGTTTTCAACCAAATTCAAATAAAGCTTAAAGGGACAGTCTAGGCCAAAATAAACTTTTATGATTCAGATAGAGCATGTAATTTTAAACAATTATCCAATTTACTTTTATCACCAATTTTGCTTTGTTCTCTTGGTATTCTTAGTTGAAAGCTTAACCTAGGAGGTTCATATGCTAATTTCTTAGACCTTGAAGCCCACCTCTTTCAGATTGCATTTTAACAGTTTTTCACCACTAGAGGGTGTTAGTTCACATATTTCATATAGATAACACTGTGCTCGTGTACGTGAATATATCTGTGAGCAGGCACTGATTGGCTAGACTGCAAGTCTGTCAAAAGAACTGAAAAAAGGGGCAGTTTGCAGAGGCTTAGATACAAGATAATCACAGAGGTTAAAAGTATATTAATATAACTGTGTTGGTTATGCAAAACTGGGGAATGGGTAATAAAGGGATTATCTATCTTTTAACCTTTTAACGCCGTTATGCCGTTCTATTCCGTCATATTTACACTGGGCTTTAAAGCCGTTATGACGGAATAGAACGTCATATCAAACGGCTGTCCTGAAGCCTTCTGCGCTTCAAGGACTTGATCGCGGTCTGGAGGGCGTTCCTAGGGTTGTAGGGACGCCCCCCAGATGCGATCCAATAATTGAAATCTCGCGATCGTATGCACGATCGCGTAGTTTCAATTTGTCTACATCGGAACAGGTGTTCCGATGTAGACACTTTAACCCTGTCACGAAAGGGTTAAAACAATAAACATTCTGGTGTAGACTGTCCCTTTAATGGGACATGAAACCCAACATTTAGGTAGAACATACAATTTTAAACAACTTTCCAGTTTTTTACTTCTTTTATCAAATTTGCTTCATTCTCTAGGTATCATTTGTTGAAGGAGCAGCAATGCACTACTAGTTTCTAACTGAACACATGGGTGAGCCAATGACAATCGGTATATATATATATGCAGCCACCAGTGGGCAGCTAGGACCTAGGTTCTTTGCTGTTCCTGAGCCTACCTAGATAAACCTTTCAGCAAAGGATAACAAGAAAAGGAAGCAAATGAAATAATAGAAGTAAATTGGAAAGTTGTTTAAAATTGTATGTTCTACCTAAATCATGAATGTCTAATTATGACTTTAATGTCCCTTTAACCAAACAGTTGCAAGAACACAAATTTAATTAATGTATCTCTTTATCGTTACGTGACAAATGAACAAACAGCCATGAAACATATCCCTTATCTTGAAAGAAAAAAGTGCTATTCAGCATTTACAGCTTTTATCAGTAGGAGGGATATGAAACCCCAAAAAATGATTTTGTGATTCAGGCAGAGCATACGATTTTTTTTTAAAGTTTCTAATTTACTTCTGTTATCACATTTGCTCTGTTCTCATGGCATTCTTTGTTGAAGAGATACATAGGTAGGTATCTGGAGCACTACATGGGAGGAAATAGAAAATGCTATCTTAGTGCTCTTGTGAAAAATGTTGCCATATTGTGCTCCAGACATTGGCATGCTCCTGAGCTTACGTCCCTTCTTTAAAACAAAGATACCTAGAGAACAAAGAACCTTTTGATAATAGAAGTAAAATAGAAAACGTATTAAAATGACAAGTTTTCATTCTGTTTCTGCCTACCCTTGTATGCTACTGCTTTGCACATCTTTGTTGCTGAGTGCTGCTAGGATGAGCCAAGATAAACAGAAATTAAATCATACTTGTGTAAGTTTCAACAGCTTGGTTCAGTTTCTTTATGTAGCATTCACTAATCTTCCCTCCCTTTTCATTTCTGCATTGTAATCAAGACCATACGTAAACAGCATGAAAGGGAGGAGTCTTATATTCTCCTTTAACAATGGGATGTTAGCCTTGGGTTCCTGGCCAGTGCTCCCTAGTAAGTTATTCTTCTCCAACTGAGCCAATATATCGTTTAAATTTCCATTCCTCATTATGCAAGGCAGCAATTTGCATGGAATTTAGTGAGAGCTGCACAAATTAGCCCAGAATTCTATGTCCAATGCAATATAGAGTACATGATGCCAACCTTCCCTTCCTTCTCTGCAGTGGCGAACTTTGATCCTAGTACTTTCAGCCTGATGCGATGTGAGTTCTGTGGGGCTGGCTTTGACACACGTGCTGGCCTCTCCAGTCATGCTCGTGCCCACCTACGAGACTTTGGCATCACCAACTGGGAGCTCACAGTGTCTCCTATCCATGTCCTTACTAGACTTCTGGCCCGCTCACCTGGCCGTCCGCTGCCCCCCTTCCCTCCTTGGCATCAGGATGCTGACGCAGACGGTAAGATGCCTTTGATCTTATCTACCTTGTTAGTGTTTACATTCCATTACATCATCACCAGTGTGTGAGATTGATGTATGTGTTTCCCAGGCTTCCTCCCCTCAATCTAATCCATCCAGCATCCCATACAAGAATATGAACATTTTTGTGCAAAATGCTTTAATGACGAGGTGCCTACTTATTTTCAATATGACAATGTAGCTTTTTAGAAAACAAGATTTCTTATATTAGAATACAAAAAGAAGAAAACATTTTTTAATTATATATATATCACCCACAAAATAGGGTGTTTATATGTAGTTTTTACCCAAAACTATTAAAGGGACACTGAACCCAATTTTTTTCTTTTGTGATTCAGATAGAGCATACAATTTTAAGCAACTTTCTAATTTACTCCTATTATCAAAAATGTTCTTCATTTTCTTTGTATCTTTATTTGAAATACAAGAATGTAAGTTTAGATGCTGGCCCATTTATGGTGAACAACCTGGGTTGTTCTTGCTGATTGGTGGATAAATTCATCCACCAATTAAAAAGTGAATAAAAAAAAAGCTTATATGCCCTATTTTTCAAATAAAGATAGCAAGAGAACGAAGAAAAATTGATAATTGGCGTAAATTAGAAAGTTGCTTAAAATTGCATGCTCTATCAGAATCACGAAAGTAAAAATTTGGGTTCAGTGTCCCTTTAAAACACCATATTGTAAGT